>NC_052392.1:5642991-5703140 GCF_009389715.1 Phoenix dactylifera
GTATGCAGGGTCGATGGGATGATCGCATGCCGCCCCAGCTTGACGTAAAATTGTGATTTTCCTGCCAGCCATTGATGCAGCACCCTGAACATAGTTTTGACAGAAAAAGGAATGGATCATATATTGCATACACGGCGGAATACTAGCGGACAATTATGGCACGCACTTAATGCAGAGAAGTCAATACAGGGAAGAACATAGAAGAAAGACTGTTGGCTAATATTTGAGGAAAGTTCATCATCATTGAATTACCATCTGTCAATGCCCTTAAACAGAACCATACTTGCATAAAGAAACCACATATCAAAGAGTTAAGTCTCCACATAAACAATGTATACTGAAATATTCATTCCTGCAGATTATATCAGTACCACCACATATAATGATCACAACCATGATCTTCAAGCATTTTCTCATAACAGGGTTATCTGGAAGTACATCTGAGTGGAGAAGACTCCTTGAAAGATCAAGTAGATTGTCATGGTTAGGCATCGACCCAGCATCAACCCTTCAAAACTAATGCCAAATTTCTAATGAAGGGAAGGGTTAGTCAAGAGAGGATCCAGTGATGGCCGGTATGAAGACCAAGCTTACTGCTCGCAATTTAAGGATAAGCAACCAGGGAATGGCCCCTCAAAATTTTCTAGTATTCAGCAAGGGTCAAGGGAGGAAGATGTCAAGGTTTGACACAGGAAACTATTAATGTTCTCTGAGACATAAATCACAGCCTGAGTTATATTAAGATACAGTTCCCAACTTCAATGCATCGAGGGGAAAAATGCCTTCAATGTGTTATTAGCATGGATGAAATATTAGCATTGCATTGAGAAGAAGGCAAAAACACATCAGCATTGGAGCAGTCTACAAAGTGCTATTTGCTGCTATAATGAACTGATGTTGTCTTCATATAGTGCCAATCCATGTCAATATGGTGCTATGAAAAAAATGCACCAGCAAATGTGCAAGTTGTATGGTCAACTGCAAGTACAAACCTGTTTCTTGGTGATCTAAGTGACATATTCCAAAGCTTAACAATTTAGTTAAAAAATCTCCATTTTGATCATCATATATTGCTGATGAAAATAACCATGAAGTTAACCTGGTCATAGCATGAATAAAAAGAGAAAAAAAAATCACACTGCCATAATTGCTTCCCATATGCAAAACTGGAAGCTTTTGGTACTAACTCGTTCATCCATTAACTTATATGTCTATCATATGCAATAGCAGTCATGATAGTTCTTTGTAAAGTTTCCACTATAACATGGCATCACATCAACAGCCTTTTATCCTGGTAAATAATGGGAAGCAGCAATAGAATTTATCCATAAGCATAAAACACAGCCAAAGTCCTATGGCCAAGACCCACCAAGCTACCACACAGATCAATTATTACAATTGATGATACCAAATTGGAACAGGTAAAAGTTGGTATGCAGCATTCTGCATGATTCTGTTTTTTATATTTCGGGATTTGCAAATGGATTTTCATTTTTTTTCTAACAACAAATAAAAAGTATATACATACAGTACTCTATCTGTAAGCAAATCCAATAACAATGGCAAAGCCAAATTCAAAATCTGGGATGTTAAGGAATTAACATGGCTGCAAGTATCTCATCTAATTAACACGTAACCTTTTAAAGTCATAACACAATTCTCCAAAATTAAATATCTCCAATCAAATGATGGAAGTTTCATATCATATTAAAATTCCTGACAAATGGAAACGAGTGACCTTGCCTGAAGCAGTCGCAGAAACAGTCCACTTTGAGGTCATAGCTCCTGAACATGAACATGTCATGAGTTAGACCGCCTCTCCTTGTAATTTGCATTGCTAGTGCATTTAAACTTCTATACATACCAGACGCACTTATGTAGCACCTAAAACAAGCTTAAACTTAGAAGTCATGTTACATTTAAAAGAAATGGTTAGTCCATGATATATTGTGTCAAATACTTCTTAACCACACATTCATTTTAAGGACTAAGGCTAAATGGCTCGTTGGTTGGAAATGGAAAAGAATAAATTCTGTAAAGAAACTCTAATATATCAAATATTCAGACTGGAGCCTAAAGAAGATTTTCAGTAGCATTTGAGAAGTATTACTGGTTTTAAAAACTTAGACACACCAAGCATACCAGCCAACTTGCATGCCCATTGATCATATTTAATTATCCCAACAGGCATGCTAGCACAAAAATAGTTGATACAAACAAACGTATTCATGGTTGTTGAGATCACAATCTTGCAGAAAACCGTGAAACAGTTAGTAACGGATTAACGTTCCTCCAGAGGAATTAGATATGAAAATGAACTACGGTACAACCACTGCATTCTAATGACATAGATGAATGATACATCATAATTTAAAAATGTCAGAAAGGTTGACTTGAACCATATTCAGGAATATTTATCTTAATCAAGTCACTGAAAAGTAAAATTTTAAACCTCTTAAAGGAGACATCAATTCAACTATTTTAAATTTTGCTTTTAAAATGCGAACTAAGAAATCATGAAAACTAACTTCAGAAAAGATTATTACTTCCATGCCACCAAGAAAAAAAATACCTCCAGCGATCTACATAATTTTGCAGCAAGCAGGTGTTTGGAAAAACAAGTACCTTTCTTCGAGGAGCTAATTTTGGTGGATCCAAAATTACTAAATCCCATGTTTCATTTCTGGATGCAGCCCCTTTCATAAAATCTGTTGCATCTTCTCTTAGAAATGAAAGTTTCCCTGGGTCAAGTTTGTTAAGAAGGATATTTTCTTTTGCTAGCTCCAAAAGCAGGCAATGAAGAATCGATGCCTGAAAATGTTCGGAGTAATTAAAACTTAAGCATCATTCTTACAGAATCTGCAGCAAATTAGTCCCAGTACATCCATATGCAGTCTGAGTCAGTAATTTTATAATGATCAGCCACATAATACACACACACAAAACAAAACAAAACAACTAGCTTGAACGTCCTCCAGCGCATTATTAATAAAAATTTTCGAAATGACTGCCAACATGATATAGTTTACGAGCTTACAGTATTTTACCAATGACATCATTAGCACCACCCCTTGCTGCATTCAGAGCAAAACCTCCACTATAACAGCAAACATCAAGAACTCTCTGATATTTTGAGATTGACGAAATAAGGTGACGGTTGTCTCGTTGATCTGCATAAAACCCAGTTTTTTGACCCTCCAATGAGACCAAGTAACAAATTCCATTCTCCATTACCTGTAATGAAGGACCAAAAAAGAAAAGAACACTTGAGCATCATTTACATACCATATGTGATTTGAACTAGTAAAAGAAACCAAACTTAGGTCTCATGACACATGGATCGGATTGATCAATGTTCTGCTCTACAAGCTATATAGGAAGAGAAACCAATGAATGACCCGATGAATGTATTCTTCTTGAACAAATATAAACCACGTCAAGGAAATAGATCAAGAACCATGTGAATGTAAATCATCATAGCTGAAGGTTGTACAGGATTGACTTACACTGACAATGATCATGCCAAAACTATATATGATATAAATAAACAGACAACAGTTGTAAATAATTATGCAACATGTCATCCCAAGTTGTTCCAAAGATTACTTAACTATAAGCATCTTTTGTAGCAAGACCGTGCATCAAACGCATTACATGAAGTCGCACGAATTTTTAACTTTCATGGAATGGCTTAAAATAGCTAAACCACCTCTTAAAACAATGTCCTTGGAAAGTTATTTGTATGCAACCCATATTTCCACATAGTTCATGCTTCCTGAATAACTGATAAGAAATTTAAACATCATGGCTTATAAATATCAGAAGAAAAAAAACACTTTTATAATTAATAATAGCTAATTCAAGAGAATAGAATGACCTTTGATCTCTAGAACTAAGTATTTGACATAGCAAGATTAAGAAAATGCAAAAAGAGTAACCGTATTGCAATTTCCCTACGGTGGATATGGAACTAGTGGAATTAGTATATTGGTATTCAACGTTGATGTGTTGATTTACAACTGGAAATAATCTAGATATTCAGACATTAACATTAAACTAATTTTAGAATTTTACCTTTACTCTTCCAGAGCATGGAGCTGGAGCAGAATCTCTTTGCTCTGATATATCCAGTCCTTCTTCTTTTAAAAGATCAATTGACGGTCTCCACTTTATATGATTTATACCACAAATTTTACCAACAAGAAACTCAATTTCTTGTTTATATTTCTCTACCCAAGCAGCAGACGAAGCTACTACAGCAACATCACAAAAAACATCCACGATTAGACCTGACAACCTGCACTCCAAAAAAAAACTAATGAATATGATAAAAGCGTGTCTGGAGATACTAAGCCATGACAAAAGAAAAGTTAACAAATATTCACTACTTTGCCTTAGCCAAAGGATAGGAGAAACATGTCAAGAAAGTCAATTTGCACAAATATGATGAAACAAGTCTATTGCAAAAATGAGAGGATTTAATATCATCATAACAGTCCATATTTTGCAAAAAACACTTCCTTGCTTCCGCGGTGAAAAGAAGTATGGCAATTTGACAGTAGTATCTTTAGTAGTCCCACGATCTTCATTGAAGATGCATTCCATCATTTGCATCACAGAATAGTTTAAGTTAAATAGAAAATCTATTGGTCCATCCAAATTGGAAACCAGAATGGTTTATAATTTTTAAAATTTAAAATACCAAACAACTAAATAGTGAATCCTTAAAGTTGTTCTTATATAACCATGTATGCAAAAAGTACAGAATGCTGGTGGAGCAGATACCAAGTTGCCATGGCATGCCATACAAAATTGAGAATTCACCATGTAAATCATATCAGCACATCTGCGGAGAACATATGGACAAATATCCAACAAGTTTGGAAATTTTTTAAACCTTAAATCAAATAAAGCCATTGATCTTACCACTGGAAACTGCCATTATCTGGTCACTAAATTATATGGGGAAAGAATTCCTAAGAATTAAAGTTTCAGTTTTAGGCATGTAGAAGTTTCTAGATGAGCCCATGATGGTGAGGCTATGTGGTAAAGCGTGGGGATCCAGTGTAGGCGTTTGGCCATGGAGCAAAAAATGTGTGTAAGAGATACCGATGTCGGAATAGTGCCTTGGAGCTCGACCAAGGGTTTGGACAGCCAACACGTCACGCAGGGCCGGCCTGAGCCCTAGGCGACCGAGGCGGTCGCCTAAGGCCCCGGGCCAATGGAAGGCCCCCGGAAAGCTGACCAAAAGGAAGCAAAGGCCCCATATAAAATGGGAACAGGAGCTGGCTACGAGTCTTCCCCCTTGATGGAAGGGAGGTAGAGAGTTTCCTGGCTTGTAGAGGGGCAATTTGGGAAGTTGGGGACAGTAGTTTTGTTTTGGGTGGAGAGAAAGAGAGAGGAGGGATTTGGTTGGCTTCATACACGTCTGAAGCCACTTTTATCTTTCATCCCTTCTCTTTTTTGGTTTTGGTCTTGGTTTTCCTTCCCTCACATTACTCCTGATCCAGCTGGGCCATCAGCAAGAAAGGGGGATTGGAGATCGACTTCTTGGAGGGTAGAGAAAGAAAAGGAGGGAGGGGGGGTTTGAATGGCTGCTATGCCGTGATGTTGTAGTAGCTGCTTGGGTACTCACTTGAAAGGGAGATGGTGGGATGGGACTTTTATTAATTAGATGGAGTGAATTTCCCATAATGCCCCTACTTTCTCTTACAGAGAGGTTCCTTTCTGGACAAATTCTTTCCTTTACCTTGACCATGAAGTGCCATGGGATAACCTTTTCCTACTCTGCTCTTGCTTGACATGGTAAACAGTACTGTCAAGCATTATCTCAGTTATTTAATCAGTTTTATGGGCCCTTCCTTAAGCATAATTACTTTTCCGTGCTTCCATTCAAAAATTATATTAAGCTGAATTTTTTTTTATCTGTCTTTGTTGCATACATGCAGTTTTGTTGAAATAATGTACTTGATGGCTATCTATTTTCATATCTTTTTTCTAAATATTTTATACTTATTAATTTTTTTATTATTAAAAAAATAAGGCCTCATTCACTGAATCCGCCTTAGGCCTCCAAATATATTGGGCCGCCCCTGACGTCACGCCAAAGAGTTGGATAGTGGTTGCATTGAGATGTTGCTGGGTGATGGATGTTTTTAAATCGGCAAACTTGGATGCCAAGTGGTATTGTGCAATGGCATGCAAGCAGGCAGTGAACACAGAAGTCTTTGGGCGGTACGGCTGTGGATAGGCATGTGAAGGATGCAAGACACTTTGCATGAATAGGATAGTAGCTTAACATTTGTCATGTCCGTGCATGTGTGATATTCAATCTAGAGCTTAACTAACATGTCACTAACAACAAACTTGGAATAAATATTAACCATTATACGTGCCTTAAAGTGAACTTAAAAAAGTATTGTCATTTTGATCATATAATTTATCAATATCTATTTATAGCTATACCAATATATAGTGTCAAAACCCCTACAACCTCTCATTCCATCCTACATATATCTAGAACTAAGTAGCTATAAGTGGGTGAGGGTGCAGAAGAGAGAAAAATTAATAAGTTAGGAGGTGGAAGAGCCTACAGAGTGTCCACAATTTATATATTTAAAATCAATAAATATTTATTATTATAATTATAGCTGATTTTTCTTTTGTATGAATAGAATAACTAGCTTGTAGAAAATTCCCAACATGTTAGTGAACTTTTCTTCACTTTGCTGAACGGTGTTATGGTAACATAGAAATTTCACTAAGAAGATGATGCAGCAGATGTGCAACTGCTATTCTTCATCTCACTGACTGGCAATACAATGTGAAATACCAGATATCAGCGATAGCAGAAACAGGACTTGCATTCGTAAGTAGTGTCTTACTTTCTGTAAGATTTCTGAATTACATAGAGTGATAGTAGAAAGAGTGCACTACTTTTTGTAAGATTTCATCTCACCGACAGGCAATACAATGTGAAATACCAGGTATCAGTGATAGCAGAAACAGGATTTTCATAAGGGGGAAAATCCCTTGATTGGTATTATGCAAGTTATATCAAATGATAAGGTTATGGAGCCAAGAATCAGATTCTACATAGCATGTTGAAGAAAGGACAGGAGCCCAAAATTAAGCCATTAATGTGATGTCCCATGTAATTACCCTTGATATGTAAGCTAGAGTGAGCCCTATCACCCATTGACCATGGCAATGAATTGGATTTCCATAAGTGGAGATTAAAACCTTTCTAACATAATGAAAGCAAAAGGAAGGTTCGACACCCCTAAAAAACATAACAACGGAAATAGAGATCCAAAAATATTGAAGGGACATAACAGGTAGGAAAAAGAGGGGATACATATATTCAAACCTCTACTTTAAAGGCAGAAGATTTAATAGTATTTATTGGCACCAAGAGCCCCTAAAGTTACCAGAAGTCCATGATAAAACAATAGCCATATAAGAAAACTAGGTATGAAAAGTGGAGCAGTTTTTAGAGCTAAGAATTATACAAAAATATCAAAGATGATTAAGAGCAAGCAGATTTAATGAATCACTAGCAGGGCAAGCAATAGCACGAGGAATTCAATTGAAGCTCACATTGAAGGGATGCAAGTGAAGTTCTTCTGTAACATAAGTCAGATGGAATATAGACCTTTAAGATGGCACAAACTATCAATGCACCTAATATAGTATATAATTAGTTTTCCCCCATCTCTTTCACATATATCAACATAAGCAAAAAACACAGCCTATTATATATAATTAGTTATCAACTAGATAGATCCATAAGTATGAATGTAGTTACATAATAATATCAAGCAACATACATACTCTTAGAAATATTTTCCTTAAATTAGATAAAGGTATTCTGATAGTCGAAGGGATGCATAACAATCATGATGCCACATTGCCAACCTACATCAGACAAAACTTTCTGTCTATATACTTGAACAAAATATAAACAAGCATTCATATTTTCCTTCTAAGAGTGTAACTGTAGTCTAAAGTTTCCATACCTATCCCCTTCACTATTAACAAGACGATATACATTTGTATCAGCTGAGGGAAGTCCCATACTTTGACGTAAATTTACAGCAGCATCAAATCTTGTTTCAAGTAGTTTCTCCATGTTTAGTGCACAAAATGGATCCCTGAGATGCGAGAACAGAACTTAAAGGATGCAAGTAATAGGCTGAAGCATGAAAATTCCTGCGTCAGTAGAGCATATAAAAATCTTTCAAGAAATATAGAATTAACCTTGTTGCATCTTCTTCTAGCTGCATAAGTCTAACACAAAACATTGAAACTGAGTTGTATAAACCCCATCCAATAGGCTTCTCTGACCCATCCGCCACCAGCACAATATCACCAGTTCTGGGAGGTGGTCTACCAATTATTCTATCAACTGCACCACTATAGACCATTGGACTTCCATCTCGAAAGATTTGTGTCTTTCCTTTCTTCAAGACCACTTTTGCCAAACCTAAATATATGATATTGTCAGCAATTTACCACGACGTGGTCTTCATTATATTGAGAAATATAACAGTATTCCTTCTACCAAACATATAGCTCAACCCAATCAGGTATGTAAAATCTAAACATAAATAACTCTTCTATACTTGATTATAACAGTTCAAACCAAACTCATGAAAATTAAATTCAGGCTGATTTTCTACTGGAACTTTTAGCAACTATCTTGCACACAGAGCAAATTGTACACAAAACTGGACAATGTATAATCCATTGGTACAAGGGCAGTAGGTTCTAATGACCACTTCATCTGGTCAACTTTCTTGGATTAAATGGCTAAAAACATCATGAAATAAGAAGGGAAACAAAGAAGCATTTCTGCAGGTCATATTGGTTGGAACTGTCATCATCTAGGGTCATAAGCCATTTAAATGAGCATATGGTATATAAAAATAGTAAATCACTTCCTGATACTAGGAAATTATGAAAAATATTGCCACCACAAGAAGCAAGAACCTAGCTTTCAGTATGTACCAAGTCCATGCCGTACTATTTATATCATGCAAGACTGGAATAGGCATGGTAAAAGGTGCCTATAACATGACTAGGAATGTGATCAGGATAACATAGCACAACATAGCACGACACTAAAAATATATTATCCCCATCCCCTACACCTATCTACAAGGTTTGCAATGTTGATATTAGTACTAATCGGTACCATGCTGGTATGAAATCAATAAGGGTTGGTTCATGGTATTGACCATTGGTACACCTTCTATTGAATATCGGTTCCCTACTAATATGGTAGGATATGCTTGATATGAAGCAGTATGATCTAGTACAATGAACCATGCCCACCTAGATCCCCATCCCTGACCCCAGCTAGCATGACCTTCATCCCTAGACCAACTTTAGTTCATCCCTTCTTCCTAACTAGATAGCACCTTACCAACACCATAAACATCATCATTACCACCACCATCAACAACCCTCTTTCAACTCCAACACCACTGCCATCATTATGCCTTCATCAACACCGCTATTATTATCACCAACTTTATCAACATCACCTCCACTATTTCCCCAAACACCATCAACACCACCTCCATCACCTCTGTAATCACCAGAACCAACATCACCAACTCCACCACCATCATAAATCTCATTTGGTAGTACAAATGCTAATTGTACACTATAAATGATTCTCTAGGTTTCATCTTTTGCATCTAACATAAAAAATGAACAAATATTAAAATCAATAAAGGTAAAAAAAGTGTTTACTTTCCCTCTTGAATCTTCAAATACTCAAAATAAGCTCCTCTTTTTTAAATCAAAATATTAGGACAATATAAATGTTAATTAAAAGAAATTATCTATCTCATTTGCTTATATACACTACTAGTAATGTGCATAAGGAATAATTGATGGTTCTGAAAATCTGATGAAATATGAATTTAGTAATTCTTGTGGGACATGAGAACCATTAAGGGCTATAATATGTGAAGAATAATCAAGGGCATTGAAAATTTGATGAAGTATAAGTGATTCATGTGTATGAGGAATACTCCTATGGAAGATATGAAGGTTCAAATGATCCTTTGAGGAATTTTTTTGTCAAAAATAAGTATGAAGTAGTTTTTCTTCCTTTACTATTCTCCTAATACATCATTACACCGCTACAAATTTTTAGTATTGTGGTAATTCGTTTGTTCCTTAGCATCCAGTAAAACCCACAATAGGTGACACATGCAACTAGCATACACAGATGCTCAAATGGAGTCCTTAGACACCTCTAGAGCCTATCTTCATAGGAAAGTAGGCTATGTGATATCTCCACATAGGTGAGGGAACAAAGAGAGGAGATGAGAGAGGAAGAGGATATAGAGGTCAAGAAGAGGCCATCATGCTACCATTCCAAGATACCCATGTTACCAATATAGTACCTTTTTAGATGGAATAAGGTAGCCAGGAATATAAGGAGATGTCATCATCCACATTTCCTCCCGCTATGTCTTCCTTTGCCTTCTTTACTCAGCAACTCTCACAAGCGTTGGATATCTCATGCAGATGGTGGTTTGAGCTCCCAAAAAAGGAGTCAACGAGCTTCAAATCTCGTCATTGAATAATTAATAACTAGTTATGTGGTGTTTCGATGCCCAACTACCCTATCCCTATGATATAGAATACATGGGTGGGAAATGTACCATAAAGCTTTAAGAGAAGGAAGAGGAAGGGAGAAGTCTGAGTATTTGGAGAAGTAGCTGATCCTGCAATCCAGGATTTTCAGGATACCAAAAACACCATTTTAATTGAATTATGGTATCCTGTATGCGAAGTGGTTGGAGACTTGAGCTCCAACTCAGTAACCATTTGGATAACCCCTCCAATATATCATCCCAAGTGTCTCTCTCCCCGTATACCACAGTCATGCACCAAGGCACCCGCCTCATAATCTTCTCAAACATTTCATCAAACAATACATGGACTGGAAAAAACTTTTAGCTTACACTCGGTTGAAGGAAGAAATATATAACTCTCTGTACAATTGATAAATGAAAACCCATCAACCAGTCATCAACCAGTCAACAAACCTTAAACAGGAGATGGTTTGGTTGGAGAAAAATCAGACCAAAAGGAAAAAGGATGCACAAAGTCTCACTTTTTTCCTTTTCTCCTCCACTTCTAATGTTCAGAAGCAACAGAAACCAAGATAGAATTACAGTGGGGAGAGAACCTTTGCGGCTGGCGGCGATTTCCTCTAAGGTGGCGGCGGTGGCGGCGGGCGAGGAAGTGGGAAGAGAGGAGATAGATTTCATCAGACGAGTGGGAATCTGCATGCGGAGCATGGTATTGTCCGAACTGACGGCAGCCCTCTTGACGAGTTCTGTTTGCGCGTTATCTCCCTCCCTGCGCCCTAAGCAGCTGGATAGACGAAGATATTGCTGCATTCGGAGGACTCGGCCATTTTGGTGGCACAACATGGCGCTCGGCATTTTGTCATGTAGCCCTTGGCAGGGCCTAAAGGCCGACTTGACCACGACGGCAGTGTGGGGAGGCGTGGGCTTCGTTATGGCGGCTGGGGCCAGAAGATATTTGACACCTTGGTCCTTGGCGCCGAGATCAGGACAGGATGAGAGGGAGCCATCTACGTGAGGCGAGTACTGAAGGCGGACTCTATGCTCCTCGAGGGTGACTCGGCCACGATGGTAGAGTGAATCCAGGGCCGGAGTTGTGATGCCGGCTTCAGACCGTTGCTACGCAACATCCGTAAGCTCTTAGTTGGGTGTAGTCTTTATGAGGTTATATATGTCTACAGGAAGACGAACAGCGTGGCTGATTGGATGGCTTTATTTGCAGCCCACCACGCTGGAGGCTTTATCTGGGTTGATCATGTAGCAGTGCCTCATGCTTTGGATTATCTTCTTTCTTTTGATTTAGTTGGCTGCTCCCATGCCCGTCACAGGTGAGCTGCCGTTGTACCAAAAAAGAAGAAGCAGAAGAAAAAGGAGGAGGAGGCCGACTTGACAAGACCCGTATTTTAGATGGATGAGATCACAAATTCAAAAGTGCAGGCTAGCTCAACTTGGACGTGTTTGCATGCCAGAATGCTTGATTTGGCTGCTGCTGCGACTACATGCAACGTGGACTAGTTGGTGATTTCTCTGATGCTTCCATGTTCAAGGCCAAATTGCAAGGTGCTAGAGAATGAATTGTAGCTGCGGCTGCCATGATCCAATATCATGATTTGTTGGTTACAAATTGGTTATGCATGCTCTCCTCCTTGGATGAATGCTATTGCCTTACTACAAGATACGGACTGCTATATATTAGATGGTTTTTGTGATTTTTAATCTTTTTTTTAGTTTTTTTTTTAATTTTTCTTGATTTTTATATATCTTCCGGTTGTTGCTATTTGGTGGAACACCATATTCGACGTAAAGTTCAACTATTATAACTTGATCGTGACTCCTTATTCTCGTAACTTAATCCGACCTAAGAAGTGTCAATGCAAGTGATCTTGCGTTTTGTTACTTTTTCAATTATTGTATCCTAGTTGGGTTTATTGATTTTGAATCAAAGACCATGTAATTGTAATTATGGACAATGCCTAGTGTCATATTCCCACATTGACTAATTAAAAAAAAAAAAAAAAAAAAGGTGCGATAAGAGTTTATTAGTCTAGACATATATATTCTCCTCCTAACAGCTTAAGTTTTTGCTATAAGCTTCCTACAGTTGACAATGGTGTTTCTATGAGCCACATTGATATACCCTTGAGATCATTGTATCAATCTTGCACGCCTCTAAATGTCCATCTTCCTTTTTTAAACATTTTGGCTAGTGGTAAGATACTTTCATCTCATTCTTAGTTTAAACCTTAGCACTTCTATACAATCTCCTATATCTTAAGTATGAGACTCTGCCCTTCCCAATATTTCTTGCTTAATGTGTGTCTGCTAGCAAATTGCTGCATTATTCATTCTACATTCTACCTGCGGTGTACAGGCACCAATAGTTCCAGACTAAAAAACAATAACTTATTAAGCAATCAGTACTCTTTTCTTTCTCGATTTTGTTCCCAGATTGTGTCTTATCTACAGAAGTACTTAGATATTAAGAAACAGTTCAATGAAAATGATGCCGGACAGCAAAGGAAGAGAAAAAGGGAAAAGAAGAAAAAGAGAGAAAGGGGAGGAAGAGAACAGCTCTACTTCTAACAGCTCTACTGCCAAAAGCTCCCCCAAACAGGGCCTAAGGCTCTGTTTGGGGGAGCTGTTGGCAGTAGAGCTGTTGGAAGTAGAGCGGTTGGCAGTAGAGCTGTTGGAAGTAGAGCTGTTATAAAAAGCTGTTTGCTGTTTGGTAACTACATCCGTAAAGTGCTGTGGTACTTTGTTTTGTGTTTAGTAAACAAACTGAGAAAGTACTTTTGTATGACAAAATTACCATAAAGGACATTGCATAGTATTATACAATAGAACATAATAAAACATAACATAAATTAATACATAAATATACGATATAGTATAATATTATTGTAATATAAAATAATATTATGTTAATATAGCATAATAGTAATATAATTATTAGAGTAAATTAATATTTGGTAATATAACATAATATTAAATTATTTAACATAACATATTAATGTATTATGATATAATGTAATATATATTATATTTATAGTATAATACAATAATAAAAGTATAAAATATTATAATTATTAGTATAAATTAATTTCTCATAATATAACATAATATTAAATTATTTAAAATAACATATTAATGTATTATAATGTAATGTAATATAATACAATATTTATAGTATAATACAATAATAAAGGTATAAAATATTATAATTATTATTATAAATTAATTTTTCATAATATAACATAATATTAAATTATTTAAAATAACATATTAATGTATTATAATGTAATGTAATATAATATAATATTTATAGTATAATACAATAATAAAGGTATAAAATATTATAATTATTAGTATAAATTAATTTTTCATAATATAACATAATATTAAATTATTTAACATAACATATTAATGTATTATGATATAATATAATATGATATTATATTTATAGTATAATACAAAAACAAAGGTATAAAATATTATAATTATTAGTATAAATTAATTTTTCATAATATAACATTGTTACGGGGGAACTAAGCCGCCATGCTCCACGTGACCGGCACGCGCGCCCATGAAGACTACGGCTGTCCTTTGATCCAGCAATCCGACCCCGAGTCGGACATCTTCGGCTCCACAGCCCGACCTCGAGTCGGCTGCCCTTCGATCCAGCAGTCCGGCCCCGAGTCGGACATCTTCGGCTTCGCAGCCCGACCCCGAGTCGGCTGCCCCTTAATCTAGCAATCCGACCCCAAGTCGGATATCCTCAGCACCGCAGCCCGACCCCGAGTCGGCTGCCCCCTGATCCAGCACTCCGACCCCGAGTCGGAGATCTCTTGATAACGACAGGCTGCTTCCCAGAGGCACGCCGAGGCCTCCTGCTCCACTACTCCCTGCAACGGCTGTATCCGATGCTGTTCCACGATCTCCTGTATCAGCCGTACAAAGCGGAACTCCACTACGCCCTGTCATGGCCGTACCCAGCGCTGCTCCACGACGCCCTATAACGGCCATGTCAGTGGCCACTCCATCGCGCCCCACGATGACAAACCCCCCTGAGAGACCCCCCAGCCAGGTATATATGCGGCTGGGGGGAGAAGGGGGGGTAAGCAATATCTTCCAGAGCACTCTCTTGCTTGCTATTATTATCTCTCCTTCTCCTCCAATCTCCTCTGACTTGATCGTCGGAGGGCCCCCACTACCCCAGTGGTGGTGCGAGGCTTGCTCGCAGGTTTTCCGGTGGAAGGTGGAGCGTAACCAACACCAACCAAGACAACTCAGACGGAACCCCGTTCACACCGCTGTGTCAATCGTTCTCGGTTTGGACCACCAGCAACAGTTGGCGCTAGAGGAAGGGCCCGAATCTTAGAGCGATCGTAATGGCACGGCGAGGTGGTCGTGGAGCTTCCAATGCCTCCGGTCGCGGGTCCTCTCGCGCCTCCGGCCGGGAGGCCGCTGCGTCTCCAACACATTCTCAGCAACACTCCACCGTTCCACCCCCGATTCAGATGGTCGAAGCCGCTCAGTTCGACCAGTTAGCCCAGCAGGTCCGCACCCTCGCGGAGGCGGTGCAGAACCTGCAGGGTGTGATGTCTCGGGCGCCGCAGCGGGCCCAGGAGCCGCTGCTCCCTGAGCGCTCACCTGTCCTCCTTAACCCGCGCTCCTTCCTCTCCCATGGGGAGGAGCGCCGGCGCGAGGAAGATTCTCGAGCACGGTCCATTCTGCCGGGACCGTCCCATCGAAGCTGCGCGGGGTACAAGAGGCGGGCCCGGGCGCGTTCCCAGACCCCCCAGTCCTCAAGGAACCCGCGCTCCAGTCGGTCCCCCTCTCGGTGCTCCTTGTCTCCCACCCATCGGTCGCGCTCCCTGGACCGGCGGGTGGACGATCTCCACCGACAACTCCAGGTCCTGAAGGGCCACTCTAAAGATCCCTTCGCCGACTTGGAGATCTCCTCCCAACCGGCGCTCGCCTCGAGGATCCTGCGGACCCCGAATCCGCCGGGGTTTAAAATGCCGGCGATCGAGCCCTATGACGGGGCGGCGGACCCGCGGGATCACGTCGAGAGTTTCAGGACCCTTATGCTCCTCCACGGAGCATCAGGTCCTCTCCTCTGCAAGGCTTTCCCGGCGACCCTCCGTGGCCCGGCAAGGGCGTGGTTCGCCGGCTTGGAGGCTAACTCGATCCAATCCTTTGATCAGTTTACCCGCCTCTTCATCACCCATTTCGCCGTCAGTAGCCGGCGGCGACTGGTCTCCGACTCCCTCTTTGATGTCCGGCAAAACGAGGGAGAAAGCTTGCGGGATTATCTTACCCGCTTCAACAAGGCTACGTTGGAAGTCCGGAACCTGAGCCAGGAGGTGGCTCTTTCAGCCCTGAAGCGTGGCTTCCGAAAGGGCAGACTCACCTTCTCCCTGGACAAACGCCTGCTGCAGAGCTTCCCGGAGCTGTTGTCCCGGGCGAACCAGTATGCGGACGCCGAGGAGGCGGCCGCCCACCGGAGCAAGGAGGCCGCCGAGATCCCTCCAAAGCTCGAGAAGAAAAGGCGAAAAGAGGCACGCCAGGGGAGGAGCCCGACGCCTCAACGTCGGCGCAGAAGCCCGTCGCCGGCGAGGAACCACGGCGCCCTACGCCCTCGTTCTCCGCCCCTCGGAAGCGGCCTACGTCCTCGGCGAAGTCCACGAAGGCGTTTGCGGATCCCACTTGGGGGCTAGGTCCTTGGCGCACAAGATCATGAGGCAAGGCTATTATTGGCCTACCTTGTTGGAGGACTCAAAGGATCATGTACGGAAATGCGACGCCTGCCAGCGCCATGCCAACGTCCAGAGAGTCCCTTCTGTCCCCTTGGCACCAATCACTGCACCCTGGCCCTTCGCCCAGTGGGGAATGGATATCCTCGGACCATTCCCCGTCGCTTCAGCTCAGCGGAAATTTTTGATTGTTGCAATCGACTACTTCACCAAGTGGGTGGAGGCAGAGCCGCTGGCCACTATCACGGAGGTGCAAGTCCGGAAGTTCGTGAAGAAGAACATCATTGTCCGATTTGGGGTACCTCGGGTCCTCATCTCGGATAATGGGCGACAGTTCGACAACAAGCATTTCCGTGACTTCTGCGAGGAGTTCGGGATCGAGCATCGGTTCACATCTGTGTCGCATCCCCAAACCAACGGCGAGGCCGAGGTCACAAATCGGACAATCCTCCAAGGAATCAAAGCGCGAATCGGTCGGACGGGGCAAGCTTGGGTCGAAGAACTCGAGAATGTCCTTTGGGCGTATCGGACCACGCATCGGACCCCTACCGGGGAGACGCCTTTCAGCCTAACCTATGGCACGGAAGCCGTTGTCCCCGTGGAGCTCGGACTCCCCTCACCTCGGGTGGCCGCGCACCGACCCGAGGCCAATTCGGACAACTCCGAGGGAACCTGGATCTCTTGGAAGAAGCGAGGGAAATGGCGCAGGTTCGGATGGCGATGTATCAGCGGAGGGTGGCCCGATATTACAACTCCAAGGTCCGACCAAAGCTTTTCAGAATCGGAGATCTGGTGCTAAGGCGAGCTAAAGCATCTCGACCTGCGGAAGGTGGGAAGCTAGCGCCAAATTGGGAAGGCCCATATAAGGTTCGCTGGGTAAACCGACCTGGCTCCTACCAGCTGGAGGCCCTAGATGGTCGAGAAATTCTAAGGAGCTGGAATTCCGCTAACCTGCGGATGTATTACCAGTAGAACAACGATGCCAGAAAGACAGTTCAAAAATGTATAACACTTTGCATTTCAATAATTTCTGGTTACAACGGCGTGCTCGTGTGATTACAAGGAATTCCCAGGGGGGAATTAGGGTGTAAAGAAAGTAAAGAAGAGGTGGAGACTCCGAGGAGCTGAAGATCTGGGATCCCGAAACCTCCATCTGAAGCGGTTGCAATCCCGTCGGAAGTGGGTGCTTCCAACCGGAGGCGCCATCCACGCCCCACGAAGAGGATGAGGAGCCGCCGCCGACGAAGCTCCCGCTGCCTCCAGAGGAACGCCACCTCCAAGGGATATTCCGGTCCTCCCCAGTGTTAGGGGAGAGAAGGAATACAAGGGGGAAGAGCATATGGAGGCGCGGTCCCGGATCAGGCGTCTGGTGCAGAGCTCAATCGGGAGGCTGAACTTCAAGGAGGGGAGATGTGATCCCGGATGAAACGCCTAGAGCGGAGTTCCGCCGGGGAGACCCTCCTTGCTGATCCCAGATGAAACGGCTAGTTGGCTGAAGTCGCGAGGGGCGCGCCTCCCGTTCCTTCGGCAGGAGTCTCTCAGCCATGCGCCAGAGAGAAGGTCCACGATCCATGGCAACTTGAACAGCTCCGGCTTGGCAAACTCCATCGCACCTGCACCTGTATTTATAGCCAAACTGCAGCCCCCCGGTCGTTCCGATGCGGGTGGCTCCCATAAATGCGGACGCATTGAATCCGGAGCTGTTCTGGCTCTCGAGGCGTATCTTCCCGCGATTTCCTAAGCGTCATTCTCCTTAATCGCATTCTTTGTGTAGGACACTCCGGGTGGCACGTACCCCTAGGTCCACATATCTCCGCTCGCGCCCAGGCCGCATCCGCCTCGAAGAACGCGCGCATCGCGGCCGCTTAACTGACACTCCTCGCAAGCGGCAACTGGCGATCCGATTTCCCAGGTAACGCATCAATTAGCGTTTAATGCCCTTCTGGTGTTCCCCAGGCAACGCTTGGAGAAGAGGAGAAACACGATCGCAGCTGGCCACGGAGAAACCCCGTCGGGCTGCAAGCGACAGGCGCATGGCCAACGAGCGGAATTTCCCGAGGCACGGCCCTCGGATGCCAGGCTAACCCGATGATCATCCCGGGAGCAGACTAGCCTGAAGCCCCGACCGGTCGCCTTGGCTTGCGCCAGCCTTGGCCGACCAACGAGCGGAATCTCCCGAGGCTCGGCCCTCGGATGCCAGGCTAACCCGATGACCATCCCGGGACCAGACTAGCCTGAAGCCCCGACCGGTCGCCTCGGCTTGCGCCAGCCTTGGCCGACCAACGAGCGGAATCTCCCGAGGCTCGGCCCTCGGATGCCAGGCTAACCCGATGACCATCCCGGGACCAGACTAGCCTGAAGCCCCGACCGGTCGCCTCGGCTTGCGCCAGCCTTGGCCGACCAACGAGCGGAATCTTCCGAGGCTCGGCCCTCGGATGCCAGGCTAACCCGATGATCATCCCGGGAGCAGACTAGCCTGAAGCCCCGACCGGTCCTTGGCTTGCGCCAGCCTTGGCCGACCAACGAGCGGAATCTCCCGAGGCTCGGCCCTCGGTTGCCAGGCTAACCCGATGATCATCCCGGGAGCAGACTAGCCTGAAGCCCCGACCGGTCGCCTTGGCTTGCGCCAGCCTTGGCCGACCAACGAGCGGAATCTTCCGAGGCCCGGCCCTCGGATGCCAGGCTAACCCGATGATCATCCCGGGAGCAGACTAGCCTGAAGCCCCGACCGGTCGCCTTGGCTTGCGCCAGCCTTGGCCGACCAACGAGCGGAATCTCCCGAGGCTCGGCCCTCGGATGCCAGGCTAACCCGATGATCATCCCGGGAGCAGACTAGCCTGAAGCCCCGACCGGTCGCCTTGGCTTGCGCCAGCCTTGGCCGACCAACGAGCGGAATCTCCCGAGGCTCGGCCCTCGGATGCCAGGCTAACCCGATGATCATCCCGGGAGCAGACTAGCCTGAAGCCCCGACCGGTCGCCTTGGCTTGCGCCAGCCTTGGCCGACCAACGAGCGGAATCTCCCGAGGCCCGGCCCTCGGATGCCAGGCTAACCCGATGATCATCCCGGGAGCAGACTAGCCTGAAGCCCCGACCGGTCGCCTTGGCTTGCGCCAGTCTTGGCCGACCAACGAGCGGAATCTCCCGAGGCTCGGCCCTCGGATGCCAGGCTAACCCGATGACCATCCCGGGACCAGACTAGCCTGAAGCCCCGACCGGTCGCCTCGGCTTGCGCCAGCCTTGGCCGACCAACGAGCGGAATCTCCTGAGGCCTAACCCTCGGATGCCTGGCTTAGTGCCGGAAGAATTTCCTGAGGCCTAACCCTCGGATGCCTGGCTTAGTGCCGGAAGAATTTCCTGAGGCTTAACCCTCGGATGCCTGGCTTAGTGCCGGAAGAATTTCCTGAGGCCTAACCCTCGGATGCCTGGCTTAGTGCCGGAAGAATTTCCTGAGGCCTAACCCTCGGATGCCTGGCTTAGTGCCGGAAGAATTTCCTGAGGCCTAACCCTCGGATGCCTGGCTTAGCGCCGGAAGAATTTCCTGAGGCCTAACCCTCGGATGCCTGGCTTAGCTCCGGAAGAATTTCCTGAGGCCTAACCCTCGGATGCCTGGCTTAGTGCCGGAAGAATTTCCTGAGGCCTAACCCTCGGATGCCTGGCTTAGTGCCGGAAGAATTTCCTGAGGCCTAACCCTCGGATGCCTGGCTTAGTGCCGGAAGAATTTCCTGAGGCCTAACCCTCGGACGCCTGGCTTAGTGCCGGAAGAATTTCCTGAGGCCTAACCCTCGGATGCCTGGCTTAGGGCCGGAAGAACTTCGAGAGTCAGGAGTCGGCAAGACGCTGCCAAGAGTTAAAAAGAAAAAAAAGAGGAGGACGAAAGTGAGATGAAGAAACATTCGACTTGTATTAATTTTCATTGTTTCAGGGCCAAGGCCCATACAATTTGGCAAAACGCCGACATACAAAAAAAAGAGGACAACGAAAGGTACAAGAGGTCAGCTTGGAGGAACCCCCGGGTCGGGAGCGTCGGGCTCGTCCGCAGGGGGTAGGGAGGCGGTAGGAGAATCAGCAGGCGATGGCGCCGGAGAGGAGTCGAGAAGGGTCGCTCGCGCCCCAAAGGCGAATCGACACCATTAAGGAAGGATGTCCGCCGAAATCCTCAGACTGCCGGGTCAGCAACAACCGCCATACGCCATAAAGAAGGCGGGGAGCTCGAAGCGCGCGCGCCTCTCCGAGGGATGGCGGCAATCTCGAAGCATCACTCCCTTCACCCGTTCCCCTTCTGGTTCCAGGCTCGGAAGTGGGGGGCTACTGTTACGGGGGAACTAAGCCGCCATGCTCCACGTGACCGGCACGCGCGCCCATGAAGACTACGGCTGTCCTTTGATCCAGCAATCCGACCCCGAGTCGGACATCTTCGGCTCCACAGCCCGACCTCGAGTCGGCTGCCCTTCGATCCAGCAGTCCGGCCCCGAGTCGGACATCTTCGGCTTCGCAGCCTGACCCCGAGTCGGCTGCCCCTTAATCTAGCAATCCGACCCCAAGTCGGATATCCTCAGCACCGCAGCCCGACCCCGAGTCGGCTGCCCCCTGATCCAGCACTCCGACCCCGAGTCGGAGATCTCTTGATAACGACAGGCTGCTTCCCAGAGGCACGCCGAGGCCTCCTGCTCCACTACTCCCTGCAACGGCTGTATCCGATGCTGTTCCACGATCTCCTGTATCAGCCGTACAAAGCGGAACTCCACTACGCCCTGTCATGGCCGTACCCAGCGTTGCTCCACGACGCCCTGTAACGGCCATGTCAGTGGCCACTCCATCGCGCCCCACGATGACAAACCCCCCTGAGAGACCCCCCAGCCAGGTATATATGCGGCTGGGGGGAGAAGGGGGGGTAAGCAATATCTTCCAGAGCACTCTCTTGCTTGCTATTATTATCTCTCCTTCTCCTCCAATCTCCTCTGACTTGATCGTCGGAGGGCCCCCACTACCCCAGTGGTGGTGCGAGGCTTGCTCGCAGGTTTTCCGGTGGAAGGTGGAGCGTAACCAACACCAACCAAGACAACTCGGACGGAACCCCGTTCACACCGCTGTGTCAATCGTTCTCGGTTTGGACCACCAGCAACAAACATAATATTAAATTATTTAACATAACATATTAATGTATTATGATATAATATAATATGATATTATATTTATAGTATAATACAAAAATAAAGGTATAAAATATTATAATTATTAGTATAAAATAATTTTTCATAATGTCCTATAAAATAATTTTTCGCGGTCCAGGGGCTCTTCTTCGTGGTCCACGCTCGAGGAGGACCTCAGCGTGGGCCACGAGGTTGATGATAAAAAAAAAAAACAATAGATTGATTTTGGAAGGTATGGAGAAGGATTAAAATTTTTTTCTTCTAAAATGTGGTTCAAGAGATGCATACAAAAATTGAAAAGAAAAATACCTTTTCTTACGGAAGGGAGTCTGACGGCTAGGGTTCTTGGCTCCAGCAGATTTTTAGGTTTATAAAGGGACAAATTATGTAATTATGTTATTTTAATATGGGCATTTTTGTCAAAAATACAGCTTTCCGAAAAAGCTGAAACAGCTTCCTCCTAAAAGCTCCAAGTTGGAGCTTCCTTCCAAAAGCTGTTTTCAGCTTCACGCAAAAACTGAAACAGCTTTTTGAAAAATTTACCAAATACAGTTTTTCATCTAAAAGTACTTTTGGAGGGCCAGAAAGTGCTTTCTGGCCCTCCAAAAGCTCCCCCAAACAGGGCCTAAATATCCATCTTCATTTTTTAAATATTTTGGCTAGTGGTAAGATACTTTCATCTCGTTCTTAGTTTAAACCTTAGCACTTCTATGTATATACAATCTCCTATATCTTATGTATGAGTCTCTGCCCTTCCCAATATTTCTTGCTTAATGTGTGTCTGCTAGCAAATTGCTGCATTATTCATTCCACATTCTACCTGCAGTGTACAGGCACCAATAGTTCCAGACTAAAAATCAATAACTTATTAAGCAAGCAGTACTCTTTTCTTTCCCGATTGTGTTCCCAGATTGTGTCTTATCTACAGAAGTACTTAGATGTTAAGAAACAGTTCAATGAAAATGATGCCGGACAGCAAAGGAAGAGAAAAAGGGAAAAGGAGAAAAAGAGAGGAAGAGGAGGAGGGAAACTAGGCTTCATGCCAAGCTCTTGCTTTTGGCTTCACACTAGGGCTAAAAGAAAGAGAACTAATTTTTTTATTCATAGCATACCTTATACAAACTTATGGTTCAACATATATATAAGATCTAAAATGCAAAAGACCCCTACAAAGAAACTGATCTCACAAAGACTCTCAAAAATAACAAAATATTTAAATAAACCCGAAGGCTATCAAAATAAAGCAAAATCACTCTAACCACAATGAAACTGGCTGGACCATCCTCCCGTGGTGACTGTAGCCTGAGTGACGGGGGATCTAGTACTGGTGTCCGCACCAACTTTCCTTGAGTGGGAAGAAGTCGATCTCGACGAGCGCGACTTGGTGTGGCTTTGGTAGTACTCCAACAAGTACGAGTCAACCGCTGGAGCTTCTCTCGCGTGATCCAAGTAGAATCGGACTCTGGCCGTCCTTTCCAACGAACCAAGAAGCGCTGGATGTCTCCATCACTTGTAAAAACTGTCTGATCGTCTAAAATGGCATCAATTTGCTTTTTTTGTGCTTGTTGGTGGGGCAAAGGGATCGAAGCTGGTATGGGATCAGGAATGGGGAGATCATCAGGCTCAGAAAAGGGCTCAGCAAAAAGGTCATCGGGGATTGTTGATGGGCCCTTGTAAACAACCAAATCTTTAACATTAAAAGTTGGGCTAATACCACAATCAGATGAGAGATCAATGACATAGGCGTTCGTACCAACCCTGCGCAACACCCTATATGGCCTAGTACTACGAACCTGCAATTTCTTAACAGTTCTAGATGGAAATCGCTCATGCTGAATATGAATCATAACATAATCCCCAGTTTGAAATTCCTTATCATGCATGTGGAAATCAACTTGTAGTTTATAGTGAGCATTACTCGCATGAATGCGCTTGTAGATTTTCTGATGCAACTCATGAATGTAGTGTGCAAATGCATGTGCAGACTCAAAAATACTAACATGGGGTGACATAGGTAAAAAATCCAGAGGTTTTCTGGCTTTGTAACCATATACTACCTCAAATGGACTCATGTCTATGGACCTGTTGACTGAATTATTATATGCAAATTGTGCTACAAGAAGGATTGAATCCCAATTGCGGGTGTGTTCACCCACAAGACACCTCAAGAGATTACCAAGACTTCGGTTCACGATTTCTGTTTGGTCATCAATTTATGGATGATAAGCAGTAGAAAATTTGAGCTTGGTACCGACCATGTGTTACAAGGTTTTCCAAAAGTAACTCATGAAGCAGACATCTCTGATACCATGCCGAATAGCAAAGAAAGAGAAAAAGAGAGAAGAAAAAAAAAGAGGAAGGGGAGGAAGGGAACTTGGCTTCACGCCTAGCTCTTACTCTTGGCTTCACACCAAGGCTAAAAGAAAGAGAACCAATTTTTTTATTCGTAGCATACCCTATACAAACATATGGTCCAACATATATATAAGACCCAAAATGCAAAAAGACCCCTCTAAAGAAACTGATCTCACAAAGAACCTCAAAGATAACAAAATACGTAACTAAGTCCAAAGGCTATCAAAATAAAGCAAAATCACTCTAACTACAACGAAAGTGGCTGGACCATCATTCTGCGGTGACTGTAGGTCTGAGTGACAGGTGATCTGGTACTGGTGTCCGTACCAAAAAACTTTCAAAAGTAAAATTCAAAATATGCATCCAAATTAAGTTTAGATAGAGTTAAATGTTGGTTTAGCTAAATTTTATTCAAGAAACGTATGGATAATTTTCTATTAAAACAAATCAGACTTAAATCGAGTTTATTTTAAATGTGGTGGATAATTTTCTAAAAAAAAGGACATAATGAGATTATGAACATTTCTTTACCATATAAAAATTGTGATAGTCCTTAAGAGGTCAAGTAAAATAAAATCAAATTAATTCATGGGACAGAAATGATACGAATAAATCAAATCTCATATGACTCTCATGACAAATCATGTTACCAATTGTTCAAAGCTCATAAGATCGGCACAACTTTTGAAAATTCTAAGGGCATCCAAAAGAATCCAAACCCAATTCAGACTTATCTCGAGGTTAACAGGCCCCACCGCTTTGTCCTGGCATTTAAAATGGTTTTCTTTGTAGGGTACCTTCCATTCATATCCCGTTCCAGGTCATCCTACCCCTTTCAATTGCTTCTCATCTTTCAGGCCATGCATATATACCGGAAGACGAACAGAACTGCAGACTGGTCACCTTCTTTGCTACTCAACATTCGAAAAAAAGCTCTTTAGATATATTATATAACTGCTCCTCCATCTCTATGCCACGTTCTCTCTACACTTTTTAGCTATACTCACGAGCTGTGTGAGTAGCTGTTGTATCAAAAAAAAAAAAAAAAAACTACCTCTCCTCTCCTCCACTATTCTCTCCTCTCCTTCCCTCTTCGAAAGTGAGTACCCATCAATTCACATTATTTGATATTGAGCTTGTTCAACACGAACCACCCATTTGTTTGCTCTCCGTGTCTCCATCCCTCAAGAGCATCTCTATTTTTGCTCCTATAAAATATTTCATAAAATCTTATTTTTCTATCCATCTCCTTTTCTCCATAAGTAATATATATTTATGGGCCCCGATATGTGGCAATATCTCACTTGCATTGCAAATAGTATCTCTACAATTATAATGTAATTTTTTTGAAGTACTGCATGATATATATTTTATCCCCCATCTTTTGACCTCCAATACTTGAGAATCTAGCCATTGCCGTATCTTCCGAGCAAACTAGCAGGTGGATATACGTTTTTGCCCTCCTACACATGTCACCAATTTTTTTTTTCAAATACAATTTTAAATTTATTTTAAAATGATTGATGAAAAGTTTAGCAAGAGGTTCACACAAAGCCTCCATCGATTCATATATTTATAATCATAGATGATCATGATTCCGATATTTATAGGATTGAGGAAAAATACAAAATTAAAAATGATGTACAGTTATGATTGTTACATTAAAATAGTAGAGAGCATAACTATAATTATTATAGAAAGATAGAAATATATCAAAATATTTAGAGAAATAAATAAAAGTTATAGAATACTATGGCCCTCTTTCGGATTGCTGTTGGCAGTAGGATTTTTAGAGTTTTTTAGAAGTAGAACTTTTGGAAGTAGAGTTTTTATTAAAAGCTATTTGCTCTTTGGTAACTATATTTCTACGGTACTGGAAAACTTTAACGTATGTTTGGTAACCAAAATAAGAAAGTAATTTTGGTATGATAAAATGATAATAAAGAATATTGCATAGTGGAGTATAATACAATATAATATTATATATTATTACATATTAAAATATTATTATTTTGTATAATATTATTATAATATAATGTAATCTAATATTTAATATTATAGCATATACATATAACATAATATGATATCATATGATATAGTAATATATTATTAATAGTACAATATTACTACAATGTAATATAATATTATTAAAATTATAACATATAATATAATATAATATAAACGTATTGTAATATAATAGATCAATATAATATAATATAACAGATTAGAATCTAATCTAATAATAGATTATATCATATTATTATTAAATATTATTATATATACTTAATCATAATAGTATAATAATAATATAAAATTATGACTATAATATATATATATATATATATGTCTGTATATACATATATGGATATATATATGTGTGTGTGTGGGTGCATATATATATATATAGAGAGAGAGAGACATATGTACAAATACACACACACATATATGTATATATGTATTATACATAGATATATATATATATGTACAAATATATTGATATATATATATATATATATGTGTGTGTGTATATATATATATCTCTCTCTCTCTCTCTATATATATATATATATGTGGACACACACACACACACACATATATATACATATGTGTGTGTGCGTACGCGCGCGCACACTGATATATATACACACACACATACACACACACATATATATATCCGCACACACAGAGATATATATATGTGTGTGTGTGTTTGTTATATATCCATATATGTATATATGTACACAATTATATATGTCATGTATATATATATATATATATATATATATGTTGGGGGAAAAATGTATCGCCCCGAGACATGTGAACGCTGATGGTGTGCGTGCAGAGGGTTAAGCATGAATTTCAAAAAAAATTTATGCGGAAAGAACGGGTTAAACATTTTAACCCAAAACATGCTTGATATTTTAAATATTTTGACTCTGGTACCAGTCGAAGACAGTCTTCAATTGCACATCACATGTGGCGCGGGCTCAGTCCCAATACATAGGGTGACATCCGTGCGTGCCTATCAAAGCACTCATCATATGAGCCTCCGGGTGGAGAGCCACGCTTCGTCACACGATCATGCGTGAGAGTTTCCGGAAATCGGATAGTCTCCACTAATCCTTTGCTTTGACACCAAATATCACAAAGCCCTTAGATCCCGAGGATTGTGTGATTCAAATAAATATGCATAAATCACAACTTCTTGTGATTTGAAGATTGAGATTATATCTCAACTATAAAAGAGATCAGATCTCTTACCTTTAGAAGGAGGTTCTTTCAAGGATGCTTCGCATCCGCACAAGCGTCCGGCCTCGATGACTCGTCCACGCGAAGCTCCGGAATGATCAGCTTTCCAAGGAGTGCTAGCTCGCAGGGAGGCAGAAGGTTGGCTGAAAGGAAGAAGAAGGAAGAAGATGGACATTCACAGCTCAAGAACTCTTTCTTGGGCTTTCACCTTCAGAACTACTCTCTCCTCTCACTCTCTTTCTCTGGTGCTCTCTTGATGTGTTAAGAAGAAGGAAGAGGGGTGGCCTATTTATAGGCCAAGAAGAGGGTGAGGTGTCCGATGAGGTGTCCTGCCAGGACACATGTCACACATGCAAGGAAAAGAGGTGTCCTGCTCCGCCATGTGTCACGCATGCAAAGGGGTGAGGTGGCCTGGAGGGCGATGTCATGGATGACCTCATGAGGCAGATGAGGTCATGGATGACATCAGAAGGAGTGTGAGGTGTCCAGGCCCACCACGTGTCACGCATGCAAGCAAAAGAGGTGTCCTGCTCCACCACGTGTCACGCATGCAAGCAAAAGAGGTGTCCTGCTCCGCCACGTGTCACGCATGCAAAGGGGTGAGGTGGCCGGGATGTGGATCCCACATACAGTATGTGGGTCTCATAAATGCAGAACGTGGGTCCCACATACAGTATGTGGGTCCCACCTAGGCAGGACGTGGGTCCCACATACAGTGTGTGGGTCCCACATAGGGAAGGAAGTCCTAGTCATACTAGGATCATAATTGATTTTGATCCAATTTGACTCAAGCCAAATCTGATTTGGTTGGAGGCAAATTAGATATTTTCACCAAACCAATTTTGGTGTCAATTACGGTTTTACCAATTTCAAATCAAATTTGAATTTGGTCAAGCCCAATCTCTATTACTCAATCAAATTGAGTCTAATCAGTGATCCAATCACCAATTAACTTCTCCAAGCAACAATTGCTTAGGGCAATCAGTCAATCACATTGACTATTTTACCTCTAGACGTTCTCAATCGTCAATCAGCCATTTGATCAATCCAAAAATTTCTAAGCGTGTGACCTCACAGGTTCGAACCTAAGCCGGTAGTACAAGAACACTTCCTGCACTAATCGAAGTAACCATCTAGCAATGGGACCCGACGACCGGATAGGCCGAATAGATACAAAGCAACATTCTAGAACCTATGGACTATGGTTACCGCATAATTCATCCTCTTGACCAAAAAATGCCTAGGGTGGGTTCAGAGTCTGTCTACCCTGAAACGATCCATCCGGAAATATGTTTCAATTCAATAAGTCAAGTGATAGTGATTTGACTTTTCCTGGCCAGGGTACTACTTAATTGAAAACACAAGGCATTTACCCTTATTTCTAAGGGAGGTCAATCCCATCTTGATTTGCAATTGACTACCACAAGTACTTGACTGGACCCAGAAACCTTCCGTCGCTGGATTAGAAATCCAGGTAGTCCGGCACCAAAGTACAGTGAGTTGCTTGCAAGCCACCGGTTGCAATCTCAGGTCTAAAAGATACATATACCCATATCCACTCGGAACAACTCTTGACAAGAGAGAGTCCGTCAATTGGTCACGTTCAGTGAACGTACACTACCATTCACTTGTATACCATACTAGTATCTCTATACTCTTTAGTTTGGAAGACAACCAACAAATATGATACACAATAACCTACGCCCAATAAACTATCGTCCTATTAATAGTATATCATACGGTCATGAACATTTAAGGACCTGTGTGACAAAATCATATTTCATTACACAAAGCAGTCCTAAGGACTTCATCACATCGGAGTTTGTGAAGATGTTCTGGTGATGAATAAATACCATGTTATTTATAATTGATTCAAATACATTTTCAATCAACAATTGATTGGATTTAGGACATAATTCCCAACAAACGCATCGACAGCACGTGATTGAAGGCGCCCGACCTGGAGGCGCCCGACCTGAAGGCACTCGATCTGGAGGCGCCTGACCTGAAGGCGCTCGACGTAGAGGCGCCCGACCTCAGGGCGCCCGACTTTAAGGCGCCTGACCAGGCGCTCGACTTCGAGGCATCCAACCTAGGCACCCGACCTCGGCATTCTTGATCTCGGAAGCCCGACCTTACCATCCACCCGCTGCGGTCACATCCTTCTGCAGCTCCACCGCACCATGCTCCGTTCGCCAGCTCAACTGGGGACCATGCCCTGCTATCGCTGTCAACAATTAATGCGCATGGCCTCCGCAGATCTCTGGCTCACTCAACAGTTAATGCGTATGGCCTCCGCAGATCTCCGGCTCACTCAACAATTAATGCGCATGCTATCCACAGATCTTAGGCCCTCCACGGCAACCAGTTGACTCACTCGACTACGTCCGATCACTCACAACGACTCATTGGCTCCAGCCTGATCTCCCACGGCAATGCATTAATTCACACGATCGTGCCCAATCATGACGATAACTCATTTGCCCCGTCACATCACAGGTAACCCTGTACCCTCCTATAAAAGGAAACCTCTCCCTCTTAGAGAAGGGTCCGAACTTTGAAAACTTTAGGAGATAATCTCTCTCCCTCTTCACAATAGCCCCCTCTGACTTAAGCATCGAAGGGCCGGCGCCAGAAACGCCGGCCACCGGCTTCTTGCAGGTTCCCCGGAGGACGCAGCCCGCCGACGTACCGCCACCCGCCACTCTTGCTGGAGCTCCTCCTTCTCAGCCAGTGGTCGCCCCCGGGTCCAATTTCCAGCAACAGTTGGCGCTAGAGGAAGGGACCGAGTCGCGTCCATGAAGCTAAGGAGCAAAGGAGCTTCCAACGCCTCCCGACGTCCTGCATTAAGTTTCGGACACTCAGTCCAGAATTCGCCGCCAAGACCTCTGGCGGACCCAGTCCCCCAAGTCCAACTAGAGTAATTCAATGTTTTGGTACAGCAAGTTCAGGCTTGGGCCACATTAGTCCAAAGCCTGCAGCGTATGGAGGCTCTCCTTATGCCACTTCCACAGGTTCAGGCCCAGCCGGTTCTCCCTTCAGATGGATCAATAGCCAACAATGGAGAACGACGCTGCTATTAAGGCTCGACCCGAGCATCTCCCTGGAGAGAATCGCTAGGGAAGAGCCTAGACAAAAGGCCACAGCCTTTGGACGCAGAATCAGCTCTAGGCGAACCAGCGCCGGAGCAGACCACCATGGCAGTTCCCCAAAGTGGGGAACTCGACAAGAAGGTCGAGAGGCTCGAGCAGCAGATCGAGGCGCTCCACAGCCAGAAGGAAAGGCACGAGGGTGACTTCGAGTTTTCTACCAGGTCACCTTTGTCCCACCAGATTGAGGAGGAACCGGTCCCACCACGGTTCAAAATGCCCCAGGTAGAGCCCTACAATGGGACTACCGACCCCCTCGACCATCTGGAGAGCTATCGGGCCCTCATGGCACTCCAAGGGTCCTTGGAGGCCGTGCTTTGCAAGGCCTTTCCTGCGACACTCCGAGGAACGGCTCGGCTTTGGTTCTCCGGGCTGAAGCCGAGCACCGTGTCCTCTTTTGAACAACTCGACAGGCAGTTCGCCACCAACTTTGCTGCCAGCTGATGTCAGCGGCGAACGTCAGACTCCCTCCTTGATATCAAGCAAAAGGAGGGAGAGCCCCTCAAAGACTATCTCGACCGCTTCACCGCCGCAACTTGGGAGGTCCGCGAGCTCGACCAGTCGATAGCCATGTCAGCGCTAAAGACTGGAGCTCGGTCCTATAGGTTTCTCTTCTCTATTGAGAAAAACTTTCCCGCCGACTTCACTGAAATGCTGGCCCGAGCTCGAAAGTATGCGAAGGCCGAGAAGGCCATCGCCTCCAGGCGGAGTGCGGCCGAGCAGGCTCCGAAGAGTAGAAAAAGTGCCGCGAGGAACGCGGCCGTCCGAGAAGCCAGTCTCCCCGCCGAGATAAGAACTTTCCTCGACTGAGGAGTCCGCCTTGACAGCGGCCGCAACCCCGGCCGAGGTCCCCACCTCGGCCACGGGTGCCTCCGAAGAAGTACAAGAATTACACTCCCCTCAATACACCCCGGCCAGAGATCCTCATGGAGATGGAAGGACGAGACTACCTCCGATCTCCACCCCCGATGCGGGAGACGGGAGCCCGGTGCAACCCCAAGAAATATTGCCGCTTCCACCGGGACCACGGCCACGACACGGAGGAGTGCTTCCAGCTCCGAGATAAGATCGAGGTGCTCATTCGTCATGGAGTACTCAACCAGTTTGTGTGGAACCGGCACGAGGAAAGGAGGCCGGTAGAAAATGCCGCACCGCTCGAAAAACCAAATGACAACAGGCCCATTGTCGGCTCCATCAACACCATTGTGAGAGGCCCGACCGAAGGAGGCTCGGTTGAAGAGCCAACCAGGAGAGAAACCCCTTTGAAACGCCCAGCACTTTCGAAGCTATCTCGTTTTCGGACGAGGACTTAGAAGGGATTGAGACTCCCCATAATGACGCTGTGGTCATCTCCATGATCATAAATAAATTTGATGTAAAGCGTGTCTTGGTTGATAATGGAAGCTCGGCAAATATTTTGTATTATGATGGCTTCCAAAAAATGGGGATGACAGAAAGCTAGCTCCTGAGAATGAATGCTCCGCTGGTCGGATTCACCGGAGATTCGATCCCGGTTGAGGGCGAGATCAGCCTTCTTGTCACGGTTGGGCTCGCCCCTCGAGAAAGCACCGTGAGGACGGATTTTCTTGTGGTCCGCCTGTCCTCGGCCTACAATGCCATTCTTGGACGACCAGGGCTTAACGCCCTCCGAGCTGTGGTCTCGACCTACCACCTGCTCGTGCGGTTCCTCACCGACCGAAGAGTAGGCGAGGTTCGTGGAGACCAGTCAATAGCTAAGCAATGCTATATAGCGACTCACAAAGCAAAGCAACTGGCTGAAGCACCGGCCAAGGCGCCAACCCAAACGTTAGATCAGATGCTGCCCATCGAAACCTTGGAAGTGCGGGACGCCCTCCGAAAAGAACGGGTAGAACCTGGTGAGCTTCTTACCCAGATCCTTTAAAAGAAAATTGCCCAGAGCTAACCGTGCAGGTCGGCTCCAGCCTAAGCTCTCGCGAAAGAGACCACCTGATCGAGTTCCTCCAGTCCAATATGGACGTCTTCGCCTGGTCGCCCGCGGATATGCCGGGGATAGACCCTGAGGTCATGGTTCACCGACTCCAGGTGAAACCGACTTGCAAACTTGTGAGGCAGAAGAAACGGAGCTCCACGCTGGAACGACAACGAGCAGCGGCCGAGGAAGTGGACAAACTTCTCGAGGCTGGCTTCATCCGGAAGGTCTCCTATCCAGATTGGCTCGCCAACGTGGTCCTCGTGAAGAAAGTTAACGGAAAGTGGCGCATGTGCGTGGACTACACCGACTTGAACAAAGCCTGCCCAAAGAATAGCTTTCCTTTCCCCAGCATCGACCAGCTCGTTGACTCCACCTCAGGACATCAGTTGCTGACCTTCATAGACGCCTTCTTGGGATATAATCAAATTCGAATGGCTCCAGAAGATGAGAAGAAGACGGCCTTCATCACCGACAAAGGCATTTATTGCTACAAAGTGATGCCGTTCAGGTTGAAGAATGCCGGAGCAACATATCAAAGGCTGGTCAGCCAGATCTTTAAAAATCAAATAGGCCGAAATATGGAGGTCTATGTGGACGACATGCTGGCGAAGAGCCGAACAGCAGAGCACCATGTAGCTGACCTCAATGAGGCATTCTCCACACTCAGGAAGTATTAAATGAAGCTCAACCCTGCCAAGTGCGTATTCGGGGTCACTTCGGGCAAGTTTCTCGGCTTCGTAGTAACCCAACGTGGAATCGAAGCAAACCCTGAGAAGATCCAAGCGCTACAAAAGATGGTGCCACCGAAGACAGTCAAGGAGGTACAACGGCTCACTGGCCGGGTCGCAGCTCTAGAAAAATTTGTTTCCAGGTCGGCCGAGCGGTGCCTCCCATTCTTCAAAATCCTCAAGCAACCGAAGAACTTTCTATGGTCGGAGAAATGTCAGCAAGCTTTTGAAGAGCTTAGGCGCCTTCTTGCTTCCCCTCCATTACTCACAAAATCCCAGCAGGGTGAGATCCTCTATTTGTACCTGGTCGTCTCCCCGGTCGCGGTAAGCTCGGTCCTGGTCCGAGAAGAGAACAAGCTTTAAAGACTGGTGTATTATACCAGCCGGGTCTTGAGGGATGCTGAGACCCGATATTTCAAGCTAGAGAAAATAATCTTTGCCTTGGTCATCTTGGCTCGAAGGTTCCGACCCTACTTCCAGGCCCACATTGTGGCCATACTGACCGACCAGCCTATGAAGCAAATTCTACAACGGTCGGATCACACGGGGAGGATTGCAAAGTGGGCAGTCGAGCTCGGGGAGTTCGACCTTGAATACTGTCCGAGGCCGGTGATCAAAGCTCAAACGCTCGCTGACTTTATTGTGGAGTGCACTTTGCCGGACAATCCCGAGCTCGTACTCACGCCAGCGGAGGAGACCCCGAGGCAACCATGGGTTCTACATGTGGACAGCTCCTCAACCTCGGGGGGTAGCGGAGCAGGCCTCATTCTCACTAGCCCAGATGGGGTAGTTGCAGAGCAGGCTCCACACTTCGAGTTTCCTATCTCGAACAATAAAGCAGAGTACGAGGCACTCATTGTCAGGCTCAAATTGGTAAAGGAGCTGAAGGTGGAGGACCTGAAGGTCTTCAGTGACTCCCAACTGGTCGTGAGCCAGATTTTGGGAGACTTTGAAGCAAGAGGGCCATCAATGCAGAGATATCTCCAAAAGATGCGAGACCTCACGTCCATCTTGGGCTCCTTCAACATCCAGCACATTCCCAGAATAGAGAACATAAGGGCAGACCAATTGTCGAAACTGGCGACTTTCCGCATGAGCGAGCTCCCTAAGGCAACAGTGCTCGAATACCTCTAAACGCCCAGCATAGAGGAGCCCGAGCCAACCCTCTGCATCGAGAACGAGCCGAGCTGGATGGACGAGCTCGTCAGCTATCTACAGAACGAAGTCCTCCCTAATGATGAGCTCGAGGCCCGCCGAATCAGGCGTCAAGCCTCCCGATACATACTATATGAAGGCAAGCTTTACCGAAGGTCGTTCACTTCTCCCCTCCTCAGATGCCTCCGCCCATCAGAGGCGGACTATGCTATGCGAGAGGTTCATGAAGGGATATGCGGGAACCACTTGGAAGGCCGAGCACTGGCCCACAAAATCCTGCACCAAGGATACTACTGGCCTACACTTCAAAAGGACGCATTGGACTTTGTACGAAGGTGCGATCGGTGTCAGCGGAACGCCAACATTCAGCGCCGGCCCGCGGCCCTACTGACCTCGATCAGTGCCCCCTGGCCATTCGCCCAAACGGGGATTAATATCCTGAGGCTATTTTTTCTGGCCACCGGGCAGAGAAAATTTCTGGTTGTCTCCATCGACTACTTCACCAAATGGGTCGAAGCCGAACCAGTGACCCAGATCTCCGAGCCGAAGATACGGAACTTTGTCTGGAAGTCAATAATCTGCAGATTTGGACTCCCCCGCATCCTTATATCTGACAACGGCCGTCAGTTCGACAACGTCCATTTCAGAAAATTTTGCTCCGAGCTCGGTATCGACCACCGCTTCACCTCGGTCGCCCATCCACAGACGAATGGAGAAACCGAGGTGACAAATCGCACCATCCTTCAGGGGCTCAAGGCTAGGCTTCCCACGCACCCGCGCAGAAAGCACTTCCCCCCCTTCTAGGTAGACTTATTCACCGGATATCCCCCCGAGGGGGACGAGGCCACAGGCCGAAGGGGGGAAACGGACTATAAACTATAGGGATAGGGAAGGAAGTTTCTCCGACACAACTCCGATCGGAGAAACTTCGGAACAAACAACTCCCCCCGAGGGGGACGAGGCCGGAGGCCGAAGGGGGGTATAATACCATAACATTGAATCTATAGATTGAGGATATTCCAAAGGGCAATGGGTCGAAGACCTCTACAATGTTCTCTGGGCTTACAAGACTACATTTCGACTTTCCACCGGCAAAACCCCCTTCAACCTGGCGGACGGAATGGAAGCTGTTATCCCCCTGGAAGTCGGACTCCCCTCACCAAGAGTAGAGCACTACAATGCAGCCTCCAACTCCTCTCAGCTCAGGGGCAACTTGGACCTCGTTGAGGAGACAAGGGAGGCCGCCTGAGTCCGCATGGCGAGGTACCAACAGAAAGCGGCACAGTACTACAATTTCAGGATAAAGGCCAAGCTTTTCAAGGTGGAAGATCTCGTCCTCAGGAGAGCTGGAGCTTCTCAGCCTACCGAGCAGGGGAAGTTCGTCCCGAACTGGGAAGGGCCATATTGGATTGCTTGAGTCCAGCGGTCCGGAGCGTACAAGTTGGAGTCTCTCGAAGGGACCCTCATTCCACGAAGCTAGAACCCCGAAAACCTTCGGATGTATTTTCAGTAGAGCCCCCAAGGGTCCTCGACGATTGGAAACACAACTCTCGTTCCCTCCTTATGTTAATTTATTCGCAGCTCTCCCTTAATTATTCCATACTCTTCCTAATATTGGGATGTTTGTGAACTTCAGGATACCCGACCAAGCTCGGATGCCCGACCAAGCTCGGATGCCCGACCAAGCTCGGATGCCCAACCAAGTTCGAGTGCCCGACCAAGCTCGGATGCCCCAGCCAAGTTTGGGATACCCTACTACGTTGACGTCGAGCTCGGTCTCGATCTCCATCAAAGATCCTGACCAAGATCGGGATGCCCCACTGAGTCGACAGCGAGCCTTGGCTCCCTCGATCTCGGAAAGCGTCGCGGGGTCGACAGCGAGCCCAAGCTCCCTCGACCTCGTGCACGATCCTCCGACTAAGGTCGGGATGCCCCACTGAGTCGACAGCGAGCCCAAGCTCCCTCGACCTCAGAAAGCGTCGCGGGGTCGACAGTGAGCCCAAGCTCCCTCGACCTCGTGCTCGATCCTCCGACTAAAATCGGGATGCCCCGCTGAGTCGACAACGAGTCCAAGCTCCCTCGACCTCGGAAAGCGTCGCGGGGTCGACAGCGAGCCCAAGCTCTCTCGACCTTGTGCTCGATCCCCCGACTAAGGTCGGGATGCCCCGCTGAGTCGACAGCGATCCCAAGCTTCCTCGACCTCGGAAAGCGTCGCGGGGTCGACAGTGAGCCTAAGCTCCCTCGACCTCGTGCTCAATCCTCCAACTAAGGTCGGGATGCCTCGCTGAGTCGATAGCGAGTCCAAACTCCCTCGATCTCGGAAAGCATCGCGGGGTCGACAGCGAGCCGAAGCTCCCTCGACCTAGTGCTCGATCCTTCGACTAAGGTCGGGATGCCCCGCTGAGTCGACAGCGAGTCCAAGATCCCTCGACCTCGAAAAGCGTCGCGGGGTCGATAGTGAGCCCAAGCTCCCTCGACCTTGTGCTCGATCCCCCGACTAAGGTCGGGATGCCCCGCTGAGTCGACAGCGATCCCAAGCTCCCTCGACCTCGGGAAGCGTCGCGGGGTCGACAGCGAGCCCAAGCTCCCTCGACCTTGTGCTCGATCCCGACTAAGGTCGGGATGCCCCGCTGAGTCGACAGTGAGCCCAAGCTCCCTCGACCTCGGGAAGCGTCGCCGGATCGACAGCGAGCCCAAGCTTCCTCAACCCCGGGAAACACCGCCGAACAACGCCAAGTCGACAGCGGACCAAGCCTCCCTCCACCTCACGCATAATCTTCCGACCAAGCTCGGGGAGCTCCTTACCACCAATCTCCAGCTCGATCTCCACCTACTCCAGACTCCTCCGGACGAAGGCCCGGCTAAGTCCGAACGTCGATTTAAGCCGAGACGGCTTACAACGACGACCTCGAGCTCTGCCCGGTGATGCCCTGGCCGAGCTCGGAAATGCCAAGTCACTGGCTATAAGCTCAAGTTCTGCCTGATGATACCTCGACCGAGTTCGAAATCAAAGAGCATGAAAGCTCCAACGATAGCCCAGCCTTGGCCTATGTTGTCATTGAGCCCGAGCTCGAAGCTTCAACAAGCTTCTTCTGGAAGCCGAGCCCAAGGACTTGGCGAAATCTTTCCAGAGGATAGGCCTAAAAGCTTCAACAAGCTTCTTCTGGAAGCCGAGCCCAAGGACTTGGTGAAATCTTTCCAGAGGATAGGCCTAAAGGCTCAGCAGGACTTCTTCGAAGCCCGAGCACAAGGACTTAGCGAGTCCTCCTAAAGTCTAGGCCTAGAGCCTTAGCGTAATTCCTCCAGAAGAGGAGTTTGAAGACTTAGCGAATTCTACCGGAGCTTAGGTCTAAAGACTTAGTCGAGCTCGAATACTTGGTGAAATGTGCCAGAAAGGAATCCAACTCAAGCAGCCAAAACAAAAGTTTATCAACTACGCAAACAGAAGCAAGCACAAATACTCGCAGAATCTGAAGAAAGGATATTTTCATTAATAAAAGCCCAAGGGCTGAGTACAAAACTTGACCTTGAGGTCGGCTCACCCGGCCGGACTGTGGCCGCAGAGATCGACCTCGTTTACAAAAGAACAAAGAAAAGGAGAGGAAAAAGAGGCTAAGTCCTAAGGGGCAGCGGTTGCTTCAGGATCGGCCTCGGGGTCGTCCACAACGATCACTTGGGAGTCCTCGGCAGAAACTATCTCAGGACCATCCGCAGCGGCCTCGGACGGGGCTTCACCAGTGGCCTCGGGCGCATCCCCGGTAGCTTCCCCGAAAAGAGCCTCCCGCGCCGCCTGCTCGGCCGCGTCAGCGTCGGCCTCAACGGTCTCCCACTCGGTTTCAAGAATTATGGGAATGTTGTCGGTCCTACCGTCGAGGCTTCCGAGCTCGCTCTCTATGCCGACGCCCATTCTTGGCCGAATACCCTTGAGGTCGAGCTGGGGGCAAAACTGTTGCATTTGCTTCCGGAAGTTCTCGAAGCCGCGGAGGAATCCATCCACGGCCTCCTCCTCCATCAGATCGCGGAACTCTTCGGACTCCTTGAAGAGTGCCACCACATCTCAGGCCTGCTCCAGCGCCCTTTTTTCTCGAGCTTCGAGCTGCTCGACCTTCAGGCGGAAAACCCCCCCTCATACTTGTAGCCGGCAGCCTCGGAGCGGGCCTCGGCTAGACGCGCCTCGGAGGCGCGCAACTCCAACCTCGCTAGAGTGTACGAGACTTTCTCCTCTTCGAGCTGGTCGACCGTCGATCGCCGCTCGGCTTTGGCAGCCTCCATCCGTGCGATGGCCTCCATCCGCACGGCCTCTGAGTCGGCAAGCCTATTCTCGGCTCCCTCCAGCTGCCTTTGGCTCCTCCAAGCCTCATTCTGGCACTCCGAAGCTATAAGCACCAGCATGTCGATCTCGTAAAGATGCTGTAGAAAAAGTGATGATAAGTAAAGGTTAAGGAAACGCCAATAATTAAAGCAAAAATGAGGAGACGACTTACTCGGACGGCCGTGCAGTAAGTCTGATCGACGAGGTTGCTAGGGTCGACAGTCTCAAATTTGGCCCAGTCAGCTGGGAGCAATGCGCGGCGAAATACCTTACGCGCGACATTGCTATCACGGAGGGCCGAATCGCCCTCACGGATCGGAGACTCCGGGCTGTCAGACCCCCTCTCAAAGCGATCTCCGACCCCGGACGAGCTCGGGACGTTAGCCCCCAACGAGCTTAGCCTGCCCGGGCTCGGAATGACAGGACGAGATGCGCTCGGGATCCCAGGGCCCCTGCTCGGCTCGGGGCCCGAGCGCTGCAGGCGGACAACTTGCCGACCCGGTCGCTGAGAAATGGGGGCGGGGCAGGCTGGGGGCGTCGAATCCCTTGCCCTCCTGGAACCCGAGATCGCATGCTCGGCAGCTCCTCCCGGACGGATCCGGAAGTTCTGGCCCCAAGGCCCATCACCTTGGTAGTAACAGAAGTCGAGGCTGCCCTGGCCTTCTTCCTCAGCTCGGGATGAGCCCCACCGGCCTCAGCCACCCTCTTTTTGAGCCATGCGAAGAGGGCTGTGTTGCTAGTCACCATGTTAGCAATGTCTGAAGAAATTTTTTTTTCAAGTGTCAGATCGGCACCAAAAAAAGAGAGGGAAAGAAACAAATAAGACAAAAGACAGCAAAACAAAGGAGTAGTAGTGCGACTGCTCTTACCCTTGGGGCGCACCGAGCTCAAGCCAACGTTCACCAAGGCCTCCTCGCTCAGGAGGTCGGTCAAAAGGATATTTCCCTCGAGGCCATGCAGAGCGTCAAGAATCCTCTGCTCGTCCGCCGAAAGCTGGGGGAGCTTATTGAGGGCCTTCAGCCGGGGCTGCCCCCACCTCAGGTCAAATCTCCACGAGAGCTCGGAGGAAAGAAAGAAAAATTTTCCCTTCCACTCATGAATGGAGGAAGGGGCACCTCGGAAGAGTGGCTTACCGCCCCGAAAGGCAAGGTAGAGCCACTCTCCATCCGCCAGGTTAGACTTCAACAAGAAGCACCGGCGGAAGACGTACCGGCGGAAGACGTTCACCGAGGTCGGTATCCCGTGTGCAAGGCAAAGGGATAGAAACCCGATGATGGTCCTCCACGAGTTCGGAGCGAGTTGTGCTGGGACGAGTTGGTACGCCACCAGCAACTCGTTCACAAACTCGTGTAGGGGGAACCTAACGCCGGCCCAGAGTCTCTCAATGTACACCCCGATCCGACCTGGAGGAGGTCTCATTATCCGGTCCTCCGATCCCGCAGGCTCGAGATGAAACCCGGATCGAAAGAAAAATCGGAAACAGACCAGCTCCAGTTCCTCCTCAGTCAGGCTAGACCCGACCTCATCTCGACCGCGACCCATTCCAGAAAGAAAGACGAGGAAGAAAACAAAGGATGAAGGAGGAAGAAAAAAGAAGAAGAAGAAAAATCCCCCGAGCCAATGTGGGAAAGTGACCTACTATGGAGTCGCCGGAAATCGCCTTCGGGCACCGCCGGGAAGACTCAGTCGCGACTGAGAAAGGAAGAAAGGAGACAAAGGAAGGAAGAGAGAGCAGCAACTGCGACAGCCAAATGAAAACTTTTAGGGCCAGGCCTGGGGTTTATATAGAGCCTCCCAACGGCCCAGATCGGCAGGTCCGGATCCTGCCCTCCGCCCAGATCGCGCCACGTGTCGGCCCTAAAAATCGAAGAGGCGCATCAATCTGGATTGACACCTTAAATACAGAATCAAGGCGGCATCCTCTCGGATCTCGGATCCCCATCATAAGCCCACGACGTGAAGCAACCTCGAAAGGCGAAAGGGCGTCGCCCCGTCTTCTCTCATTAAAGATGCCTCGAAGCACGCAAAACACCGGAATAATTTAAAGCTACATGGCCCCCACTAGCAAAATAAAGGCAACTACTTCCCTCGCCCGAGCTCGTAAGCGGCTCACACTCGAAAGTTGGGGGTAGTGTTGGAGGAAAAATGGATCGCCCCGAGACACGTGAACGCATCGATAGCACGTGACTGGAGGCGCCCGACCTGGAGGCGCCCGACCTGAAGACGCCCGACCTGGCGTCCGACCTGAAGGCGCCCGACCTGAAGACGCCCGACCTGGCGTCCGACCTGAAGGCGCCCAACCTAGCATCCGACCTCAAGGCGCCCGACCTGAAGGCAACGACCTAGAGGCGCCCGACCTCAGGTCGCCCGACTTCAAGGCACCCGACCAGGCGCTTGACTTCGAGGCGTCCGACCTGGGCACCCGATCTCGACATTCTTAACCTCAGAAGCCCGAATTTACCATCCACCCGCTGCGGTCACATTCTTCTGCAACTCCACCGCGCCATGCTCCATTCGCCAGCTCAACTGGGGACCATGCCTTGCTACCGCTGTTAACAATTAATGTGCATGGCCTCCGCAGATCTCCGGCTCACTCAACAGTTAATGCGCATGGCCTTCGCAGATCTCCGGCTCATCAACAATTAATGCGCATGCTATCCACAAATCTCAGGCCCTCCACGGCAACCAATTGACTCACTCGACTACGTCCGATCACCCACGACGACTCATTGGCTCCAGCCTGATCTCCTACGGCAATGCATTAATTCACACGATCGTGCTCAATCATGACGGTAACTCATTTGCCCCGTCACATCACAGGTAATCCTGTACCTCCCTATAAAAGGGAAACCTCTCCCTCTTAGAGAAGGGTAATTTTAATTTTAATTGTACTATTACTATTTTTAGTAGTGTTACTATTATTAGTATTATTACCATTATTAATATACTACTATTATTAGTATTATTACCATTATTAATACTATTACTATGATTAGTATTATTACTATTATTATTAGTATTATTTTTAGTATTATTTCTATTATTAGTAGGATAACTATTTTAGTATCACTGTTATTTTTAATATTAGTACTATTATTAGTATTGTTACTATTATTAGTACCATTACCATAATTAGTATTGTTACTATTTTTAGTTTTATGACTATTATTAGTAGAATTACTATTTTTAGTATTATTGTTATTTTTAGAATTATTAATATTATTAGTATTAGTACTATTATTATGATTAGTATTATTAGTATTATCACTATTATTAATATCATTACTATTATTAGTATTATTACCATGGTTAGTATTATTAGTATTATTATTGCTATTAGTACGATTACTATTATTAGTATTACTATTATTAATAGTACAATATTACTACAATGTAATATAATTTAATAATAATTATAATATAATATAATTATAATCTAGTATAATGTAGCAATATAATATAATATAGCAGATTAGAATCTAATATAATAATACATATATTATATTATTATTATATACTGTTATATATCTTTAATAATAATATAATATTATTATAATAAAATAATGTAATGTAATGTAATATAATATAGGATTTTTTGCATGAATATCCTCCTAAATATTGGATTTTGCATGATACCCTTTCAAAATTGATATTTGCATGTATACCCTCGTAAGACACTTGTTTTGCCATTCTATCCTTTTTTTTATTTTTGTTTTTGCATATGTATTCATGCTATCTAACGACATTAAAAAATTAATGATTTCAAATTAAAATGAATAAAATATTCTTAATAGGTAGACATACAAATAGATTGTGATTCCGATAGCAGAAAAAGAAAACAAGGACAATAACATAATTTTAAAATTTTATTTTATTTTTAATTAATATAAATATATTTTTTCTTAACACCGTTAGAACAACCGTTAGATTACGGGCATTTATACAATAACAGAGTTTTACGAAGGTATACATGCAAATATCAATTTCGGAAGGGTATTAATGCAAAATCCGATATTTAGAAGGATATCCATGTAAAAAACCCTATAATCTAATATATTATCTTTTATATGATTAATTATATATTATAATAATATTGTTATAATTATATCGTAGTTACATAATATAACTATTACTAATATAATAATAATTTAAAATTATGATTGTAATAATATGTTATATTATGCTTATAATAAAATATAAAAAATATATTATAGTATAATTATGTATTATTATTATAGTAATAAAATTTTTTAAATTTAAAATAACTTTCCGACGTTGATGAAGAAAAGAAGCTGTGAGTCTGTAATAATAATTATTTTATATCATAATAATATATTCCGTAATAGCCATCCCATTATATTTAAAGTAGCGATCCCATGTCACGATATGGACCGGCCGCTAACTTTCCCTATTCAAAAGAGGAAACGTAGCCAGCCGCCTACCACCAAATGACTTCAGCGTATGACATAACAAAACACGAAAGGGAAGACGAGTCTGTCCGCCTCCGTTTCGTGGGAAAGCCCTGCACTTGACTCCTCTTGATCTTCTCCAGCACCTCGGATTAGGAGAGGAATGGAGAAGGCCGCCTCCATGCTTGCCTCCTTTTTGGGGGGCGTTGGCTCGCCGGAGCCGCCCACCGCCACCGTTTCCTCCATCTTCATCTACCCGATCAAGTCTTGCCGGGGAATCTCTGTCCCTCAAGCCCCCATCACCTCCACTGGTAGTCCTACTGATAAAAATCACACCTTCAAGCAGTTCTTAGCTTCCCAAGTGACTTATTTCAGTATAATTTCTCAGTTCTTATGAAGCAACCAAATTCTTGCTCCTAAGAATGGCCACATGATCATTTTACTTGGATTCATCCACTCATTTTATTTGCTTCCAATTTCATAGGATTTCGATGGGATCGGCAGTGGGTGGTTGTAAATTCCAGCGGGAGGGCATATACTCAAAGAGTTGAACCAAAGCTTGCATTGGTTGAGGTAGAGATGCCAGCTGATTCCTTTAATGAAGATTGGGAACCAACAGAGAACTCATATTTGGGTATGAATACTATCTATTATTTTGTTGTTTATCCTATCAAAGTTGCACGTTTTGAACTACTATTTGTCAATTACTGGTGATATATTCCATTGCAATGAATTATTTTTTAGGGTTCTATATGTCAGTAAGTCTTTTACTTGAAATGCTAATTACGCATTGTAATTCATGTGGTACTTTTTTTTTTAATTACCAAAGGATATGCGGATACATATGTTATAATTCATGGGATAAAATTCATAGGTTAGGTTTAGGTATATGCAAGGCTTCTCCTTTTAGTTTAATATCAATCCTGAATTGAGCCAAACAACCTACCATCAGTTGCCTTGTGCAGTTAACCTAACAATTTATCTTTTTACAATTAAAATTATGAGGCATAAGACTTCCTGAAGCTTACCTGTTATGATTCTCTCTCTCTCTCTCTCTCTCTCTCTCTCTCTCTCTCTCTCTCTTGATAAGAACCTGCTATGATTAGTTACTACTGCTAGGTCTATGAATCTACCATCAGGCTGAATATTGTTTGGTCATCCATGCTTGAGGCTTTCTGCTGTATTTGCCTTGGTCCATTAACTTATTGAATGTGAAACTTGTGACCGGTAACTTAGGGCCACCTTGATATTTGGATAACACTTGTAAGAACAACCATCCAGTAAATCCCATCAATTTGAGATCTGTATTATGAGTCCAAATCCAACGTTTGTTTCTAGTAGGCTTCTCTTCATCATTTTTCTCTGGAATTTGTACATAAATATCAAAAGAAATGTGTTTCTTTTTTGATTCTGAGTTCTTACTTCTTAATGCGTTTTAGGAATAGTTTTTTTTATTATCAACAGAGATTAGTATCAATTATTAAGGGGATCGTGTAAGTTAAAAAATGCATGGTTGTCTAAATATATGAATATATTGTTTTGGTCAAAGCAAGAGGATACTAAATGGGGATATAAAAATTTTAAACTATCAGGGCATTGCAATGAATGCACACTTAATCTAACTAATGACTGTTAGCATTGGGTATAAGATGAGTCTGAGGCAGATGCTTATGTGCTAGTGGTTGTATGGATGATTACAATGTGATATCTTGTGCATCCTTATTTTAATAATGACACAGGTAGTTATAAATTCCGGTCCTTAATATCATGTGCATCTTTTTGCTTTTGTCTGAAGAGAGAGAAATATGAAATTCAGAATTCAAAATGGCATAGACAGTTTTCTAAGTTTTAAGTAGACTAGCTATTCTACATGTCTTAATGAAGGTGAAAGACCTCAGCTATTATTCTATTGAATTTTAATTTCTTTTATGGATATTAGTGCACGAGTTGTCCCTTGTCTTTGGTGATTTGTGTTGTTCTTCTGTTAAATTTAAGCAGAGATGAGTCGTTTAGTCATTTACAGTCCACTAGCCTAAACCATCCTCTGATAAATCCATGAGGTATTGCATGAGTTTTATATGATTTACCAGCAGATTTTACTTCCTCTTCTTTCCTTGTTCTCTCTTTTTTCTGATTTTCTTCTCTTCTTGATGTGGGAAAATTGAGTAAAAATCAAGATATCATGCTTTTCTTAGGATAGGCATAATATGTTCTTACGCTATAGGTGCTTTGAGAAGCATGAAGTACATAATTTCTGCCAACAAGGCCACTATATATAAAATAAATTGCTTAAATTGTATTCTTGATTAGCTGGAACTGCAAAAGGAGAAAAGATTATTGCCATAGATAGATATTGTCATTTAAGTGTACTTCTTGAACAACGTCTACATTATTAAACTTTATTATGCTGCTGCATTGTGCCTCACGAAGAAAGTCCACATATATCTGACTGCATCCTGTTGAATCTAAAGACAAAAAGATGACTCCTTTAATAGATTATGATTATGTTTGTAAAATTTGATGTGCAAGTTTAATGGTTTATATGCTTCTGTCTATTGACATTGATTTACATATCTTGGTGTTACTTTATGGCACTCTAGATTGCTGTTTCTTAGCCATTTTTTTGGGAAGAAATGTGGTATCCTCAGTCAGATCCTTAATGCAATTAATATTCATATTTTTAAATATAAATTTTCAGAATAATTAATACATTGTTAAATTTTGTTATTGACTTTGATCAGTTATGTAAATCAGTCAATTTCTTCAATATTTTTAAGTCAAATATTGGCTGCAGCCCTGATCAGCTTCTGATGAAGTGCTTCAATATTTTGACTGACATTATTTGAGATATTGGGGAAATTGATATGCACTTCTTTTTCCTGTCCAGGACTATAAGTGGAAACTATTACAGTCTATTACAGACTGTTGTTTCACTTTAAAGCTTATATTTTATTTTGCTGCAGTCATAAGGGCCCCAGGGATGGATACATTGAAGGTTCCTCTGAACAGGAAATGTGCTGTAATTCATGGCATCTCTGTATGGGAGTGGTCTGGTTCTGCATTTGATGAAGGATCTGAAGCATCTGAATGGTTTTCAAATTATCTTGGGAAGCCAAGCCGTCTAGTGCGCTTTAATGCTAGTAGGTTTCTTTACATATCCTATTTAAATATGTTTTGAAATAAATTTACCTTCTCAAATGCTCTTTGTATTACCTTGAACAACGAAGGATGAATTTCTTCATTCTCATGTGTAGCGTGTTATGATTACTAATGGTTTATTCACCAGCCCAATGAGCATTATCAAGGTCTGTAGCTCCACTGCTGAGGCAAAACGAAAGAGTAGTATGTGTATATCCCCTCCAGGTATCTAAGAATGAATGGGACAAATGTGCAGCGAACATGATAGGTTTTAACCCACTGGCTCATCATGTGCATTTTATGTCTGTATGCATTTTAGAGTCTTACATATGTATTCTGTTCCCATTGTACATATGAGAGGGACATGCTCCATTGTAATTGTTTATAGTGTTTCGATCTGTTAGTGGATTATTTTTGCAATGTCTAAGTGCATCCAACCCAGCTTCTTAAGTTTCAACTATGTTTCTTTTGTTCGGAAGAGCACAATGAGTCATATCGTGATGCTTTAGTTTCTTTTGTTAGCTAGCCAAAAGCAAACAATTTTGTGGAAGTGCACTAGAGAGGATTATTTTTGCATTATCTAAGTGCATCCAACCCAGCTTCTTAAGTTTCAACTGTGTTTCTTTTGTTTGGAAGAACAAAATGAGTCATATCGTGATGCTTTAGTCTCTTTCGTTAGCCAAAAGCAAACAATTTTGTGGAAGTGCACAAGAGAGTTAGTGGGGACACACACTTTCTTGGGACATGGTGGATTCAAATTACTCATAGGAGGCTGTGGGGATTCTGAATACCACTGTGCATAATATGATATAGAAAACATGGATCGGTATAGAACCAGTGTAACATGGTCCATGTTATCATATTCAACATATTTAACATCTTTGGAGTTTGTCATCTAGTCAGTCAGTCGTTCAGCACTTGGACATGTTTGCCCTCATCAACATGGAAAACTGAGATAATTTTATGATATGTCAAATTTATACAGTGTATAAAAATAAATGACTGTAATTTAGACTAAACTATTCTCATAGCTGTATATGCAGAAAGCTATTAAAAAACATTTTTATGTAGAAGTGTAAGTAATGTCAGTAGGCACAAAATAAATGACTGTAATTTAGACTAAACTATTCTCATAGCGGTATATGCAGAAAGGTATTAAAAAACATTTTTATGTAGAAGTGTAAGTAATGTTAGTAGGCACATATTCATCTTTCAATTTTATTCCTGCACGTTAAACTTAAGACTGGTTACAAAAAATGATATACACACAATATGATCATGACAATAAAAATAAATATTTCATGGTTTAATAGTTTCAAAATGTCAGCCTGGAATCATATGATTTTCATGTTAGCTTCATTTTATTCATGTTTCTTCAGGTCCCCAAGATAGTAGGACATTATACCTTTTCTTCTCATGTTTGATGTATCATCTATCTGTCCACTAATCACGTAACTTCTTATATTGTGTTAATATTGCAGCTTCAGAAATTAGAGCAGTAGATCCTAAATATGCTCAGGGACACCAAATCATGTTTTCTGATCTATATCCATTCTTGTTGATATCCCAGGTTAGTTGAATCATTTTGGAAGTACAAGAACTAATACCTGATAACTGTATCTATAAGATTTCTTCTAACTTTTTATGTGCAGGGTTCTCTGAATACACTAAATGAACTTCTTAAAGAACCACTATCAATTAATCGATTCAGACCAAAGTAAGCCAGCATATTCATTGTTAATATTTCTGAAGTTAGCATCATTTTGAAGGACTCATGATCGCAATCTTCAGTATCATTTATACTGATAGCATACATTATGCATTCTTTATGATGCAAAAATTATTTTGTGGTAATTTCTGAGATGCTCATGTTGTTTTCAGTATTCTTGTTGATGGATGTAATCCATTTTCAGAGGATTTGTGGAAAGTAATAAAGTTAAACAAGTTAACATTTCAAGGTGTTAAGCTATGCTCGCGTTGTAAGGTAACACTTATCTTCTTGTACTTTATTTGCACAAGTGCATTCAAATGTTTTAATCTTGGTCAGCGTGGTCTCTATGTGTATGATTATCATTTTGTTTAGTTTGAGGATGATATTCTATGGAATGTCTGTTGATTTATCTTAACAGGAATGTGTTACAGTTTTGGCAATTTGACCAAGAAGTTCATTTGTTATAATGCAATTAAACACCGGATCTGAGGGTTGCTATGTGATAAAGCAGATGCAGCCAAGCATTCCACATAGTGACACCATTCACTGTGGTGGTGCATGAATAATGCTCTGGACACCTATTGTGACAGGACTCTATCCACAAGAAGGACACAACAGGTCGTAAATATTTAAGACCTGAAGAGACACCACCAAAAGACATTCTAGAAATTAGGTTAACTTGGCTAGTAATATATTGAATGAGGCCCTGCAAATGACAAGCAAGTGATGAAAGCAATTATCAATACAATATGAAATTGAGATGACAAGAAGTTAGAGTGAAGTATAGTTTGAGCCACAATTTTAAGTCGTGGTGGAGAGTGATGACAAGTAGATGAAAAATAATAATGCCAATATGTAAGCTACCTGCAATTTCGTTGAGATGTTTAAATATTAAATATATAGCAGTTCTATTTCTTTCATGCATTTTCCGTTACATTGTTTCAAGATCCTAACAATTTCTCAATTCACTTATTTTGGTAGATCAAGTTGGTAGAGTCGAATGCCTCAACTTTAGCAAACTAGACACAGTTTGCATTCCTAGTGTTCCTATGACAAACACATATCACCTGGAATCCTGGAAAGTTTACTATCATGATCTGATGATGATTGTGTTTAGCATCTTTGGGTAACTATGATGATTTCTTGAAACCAACAGTTCAACAATATACTACATATGTGGAGGCCTGACTCCCATCGATCTAAAATCGACTACCAGTCAGGTAAGAAAAGATTGGCAAATGAAATCTCCAGGAGAATTTAGTGGTTGCTTCTCACACATCTTGGTTGATGGAGAAAAGCCAATTTTCTTTGGAAGTAAGGTTGATGAAGAAACTGTGATATCATGATAGAAGACGAGCAGAACTGAATGGAGCTAAAGTCTCGCTAAGAGCTGATTCTGCTTGTTAACCTGAAACATTTATCTCACCATCTACACATCTACTACTTTAATGTATCAATATTCTTACTGAATCAGATATTTTTCCGAAAGCATGGAATCGTGTCTGGCATAATTTATCTTGTAAATTTTCTGATTTGTATGCATGACATCACAAATAGATGTTGGAATTACCGAACCTGCAGTAGTTTTACAATGCTTGCCTTTTGTTTTGAATGTTTGCATTGCACATATTGTTTAATCTAATGGATTTTCCTAAAAGAATAAATAAGTTATTTTTGGTAATGATGAAAATCTGCTTTCCCAGTCCATTGTAATCAGATTTCATTTCCCCAGGATCAATTATATCTAAATTCCAGCACCAATATTTGGAAAACATTATTATGACAGTCTAAGCAGACTGTTGCCCATCTGCTCTTTTCTCCTTTCAAAATTGCATTGTCTAAGCGAGATGAATTGGCCGAGTGATGGATCAATTATAAAGTTAAACAATTGTATAATTTCAATATTTTAATCTTATCTGTTAGATTTTGATTTGGGGGGGGGGGGGGGGGGGGGGGGGTGTAAATGTAGATCATATTCGAATAACTTCCCTTGTTATCCTTTAGATTTATTGTGTTCCTTGCATAAATTAGGTGATATTCGAATAACTTCTCATGTGATTCAGGTACCAACTATCAATCAAGAAAATGGAATTGCTGGTGTTGAGCCAACTGAAATTCTCATGAAGTTCCGGTCAGACCATGCTTTGCACCTGAAAGGGAAACCACAGGGGAAGGTAAAAGTCTACTTCAATTCAATTGGCTCATGCTTCCCATCAATCAGACATGATATTTGATCTTAACCCATCCAACAATTGGTGAACATCTCGCAACTTGTACCAATAAAATCCAACCACCAATGATTAACAGCCATTTATTTGATGAAAATTTTTGTTTATGGTTATCTAAGCTAACGCTGATTGGATATTTCTTGTAGTTTCTAGATGCACTTATTTTAAGTGTTGATTTTGCAGGTGTACTTCGGGCAAAATTTAATCTGCACAGAATCCCTTTCTGCACAAGGCAAAGGCAAGATTGTTAAGGTTGGAGATCCAGTTTATGTTCTTGAAAAGGTCTCTTCTGCTGCTGATGCAGCAGTTTGAATATCAAAACACTTAATCAAGGTAACTGTGTCAATGGATACCTATCTTGCAGCAAATAGCGCGTATATGCAAAGAGAATGTTTCATTTTTCAGCCCAGGTTTAAGACAAATGCGACAAAAAAAAGAACTATATCTGAATGTTTGTTCACCTCAAAAAAATACTGCTGCAGCTATTCTCTGAATGTGATAAGCTTATTCTGGTTTTCCACTCTTAGGCCGGTCTTTGATTCGATGCATTTGTTGGTTTGTGATTATAATCATCTCACATGTGGCTAGACTGTGCATTAATTGAATGCCAAATTCCATAAAGCACATGTTCTAGAAAATCATATTTGTCAAATTTATTGGAGTCCTTAAGAATTTCTAGCTGCTTATTAGAAAAACGAAAAGTCTTGATATGTCTCCTAGATACATGGTGAGAGCTCTTAAGATCCTATTATGCTGTATCTCTATTGAACAAAGTATATCTAAGTTATTTGGTCGTTGAGCAACATGACAAGCTTGAGCTTAACCAGTCTCATCTTAAACATTGTTATTATGCACAAAGTAAGCATGAATATACTGAATATCGAGCCTCATGTTAAGAAATGATATTTTTGTTCTGCAACCATGGTTAACCTTTACCAAGATGATTTCAACCAATGAAAACTAACAGAAGGACCCATCTGTGCAAATGAAGAACTTTATAAGAATTTTTGATATAAATATGAAACAATAGGGGCTAATATGCAAATAAAAAAGATCTTAGGTATTAAGCTTGGAAAAACTATTTAGTTTATGAACCTGTTTGGCCCGACATGGTCCGGCCTGGCTGTTTTTGAGAGAGAACAGATGGGTGAGGGCTTCTGACGAGAGATTTGGGAACCTTACTAACTATTATTTTCTTGTTGCCCAAATCTAACCTTCACTGAGGTCTTCTATTTATATGTTATCCTTTTTCCCCTTTTTTGGTGAGCATGTACTAGAGACATAATAGATAATTAGATACTGTACATGAATTAGGTAAATTTCGATTTAATAAACTCATACCATACATGAATTAGGCAAACCATGGACGACCATGATTGCCAAACTTGACTCTCAACTTCACATCTATTTTGCATTATTTTGGTTGATGGCTGAGCAAATCGAAGTGATTAGGTCCTTTATGGAGAACACATCCAAACTGTAATCACCACCACGAGTGACATATATGCAAATTCTCCATGCATCCTTCCTAGATCTTACACCTTTGAAAGATCCAATCCTAACAAAGAACTTTGCCATGAAATTCCACCAAGTAGCCCCTCTCAACTTGGCCTTGGAGGTTCCAAGAATCAGCCAGGTGTTTTACGTCAACTCTCGACATAGAAAGACCGAGGGAAAGAACATTGATGGTGAAAACATAGGCTAAGAACACAAATTATATATGATTCTTATAAAGCTAACTCAGAGAACTAATTATCATGTTGCCGGTTGTTTAGCTTAATATACATGATCTCAGGGGTCTACCACCATCCAAGCCTTGTCTCCTGTTATCTAATTTGCCCTGCATTTTGTGTAATATTCTTTGATTGCTCAGGTTGAGCCACTGCCGGTGTACCTTCATGCGACGCCACTTCATCTGTGCTCAGGAGGTAGACTATCATCTGGGCTATCTCCAGAGCAAGGTTCCATAATATACTTAATCTCATGATACTGCTGCTGCCATTGCGGAATGTGACTATAAACCTTTGTCATAGGAAATGCGTAAACTTATACTGCAGAGTCATGGTAGATATAATGACAAGTCCGAGTCATGGACTACCAAAAACAAGAGTCTCTCCTTCGTATTAAAAATTAGTATCCTAGTGATCTGAGGACAAGTAAACTCACTGTTATATGGACCTGCAAATAACGAGTACTTTGTGTTGCATCCAAAGTGTCTGTGCCCTCTAAACTCTTCCACATTCTCTGCAAAACCGCATTACAGCTTGCTTCTTTATTTTGGTAAGCCGTGTCCATGAACTCCTTTTCCATCTTTTCTTCCTTCCTTTTCTTTCAGCAACCTGCTTCCATCGTTTCACCTAGGTTTTCAATTCCTGTAAACCTCATCATTGATCGTTATAGTTTCAGGTTTTCTTGGAGCCCGGTGACTCTCAATCTATGCTCAAAGTGCAGCAGTAAAATGAGAATTAAAATATACATAGCAAAATATTTGCCCTAACTTCAAAGCCTGAGAAGACCTGGTGGCCGAAAAACTTAATACAGATTCAGTTATATATATATATATATATATATATATATATATATTGTCGATGGGAAAGAATCAAGTTGGAGCCACCTACGTGGCTAACCATTCCGATAGCACCCTGTGGATGGAAGATGGGGGATGGGGAGCTGTCTCGGAAGCTCCGTGATATTCTGTTTTTCGATTTTATTGAATGCGTCCGTACACGTGTTGTATGAACCACCCGGTTTAGCTAAAAAAAAAAAAAGAATCAAGAATCAAGTTGGGCCAAGTTTAATGTATTGCCACGGACAGCAAGTATAGAATATTATCAGCACTTAAAGCAACATGGCTCTGGATGCATAAAATATCAGTCTTTTTCTATCTTTCTCATTGAGGGAGTATCAACTAGTGAATTCAGACGACACTTTCACAGACTTGTGAAGCTGCCACACTAGCTTACAGTTTCGATTCGTTGTGTTATAGGATGGTATCTGGTGAAACATCACTTAGTAAGTCTCCGAGCAATGAAAGGTCCCAACAAAAATTGACTTGCTATTTTCTTTCAAGGGAGACAAACCACTGCTCAGTGCTCATTTCAAGAAAAAATTTATGTAGATTTCTATATATCAACATCGATTTGCAGATTGCTTGTCAAATTTGACACTGAGGGGTCTTTGGAGTATAGGTCTTGGTTTCTTGGTTACATCCAGCAAAGCGTTATGGAAAAAGAACTTAGTACTTGCTATAAATAATAACATAACAAATGCCAAGATACTGGCACATCTTGAAACTTACAAAACCTACCATGCAGTAAGTATTTTTTTTTGTTATTATTATTATTTTGCTTACAAATATTTTTCAACTTTTGATGGATTTGCCTGAACTTAGTTCATAATTAAGCTTGACTAGTATGTAATTGATCCAACTCTAAACTCTGTTCATCGGTCTAAGTTAGTTCCATACCATGATTGAACTCAATCTCACCTAATCAGATTGAACTCGACAAGGCTCAAATAAATTGTATAGTAAACAATATACAGTATACATTTCAATATAAAAACTTTAATCGACGGTCTAATGACTTATTTATGCTTTTTGATATGATAATATATTTCATACTAGAGTGCTGCTTCTCAACACTGCTCATTCATTTCCTGGCTTATCCGGACTGGTGTTGAGGGGGGAAGGAAGAGATACGGCGAAACATTTTTCTTCATATTATATTTAATAATTTTTGAATTTATATTTTGTTATTAGATGTTATTTATTTTCAAATTTAATTATTCAAATACGTTAATATTTAATTCAAATTTGAAATCTTAAAACCAAGTTTGGGTCAAGCAATATTCGAGTTTGGTATAAACTATACTAGGTTTTAGTTGATATACTCAAACCAAAAATTAGACCTATGTTCTACTCATTCAAAATTACATTCATATTAAGTTCGACCAGATAATGAATAAGTCAAAATTGATCTCAAGATTCGAACTCTAAATTTTTCGACCAAATTGTATGCATGAATGTATGTTTGCAATTAATCAAATTGCCAAAGTTTCATTATCCATGAACCATGGACCAAATGTTGAGAGACACATAAATCCTTATCATTACTTACATTCTAATTTAGCTAGTCCATATATTCTCTTTTTTTTTATAAAAAAAAAAGAAAGGAAGGGAGACCCATATCCGCTTCAAGTATCCAATGAATGAATACTTAGAAATGAACCATCCAAACTCAAGTCCGGAACCTTTAATTTGCTGAGAAAATGGACACAACCACCAAGGCAACCAAATTTCATACAGACCATGCATGCCCAAACAAGGCCATAAGTACATTGAGCCAGAATATGTTGAATGGATGAGTTTTATGACACTAGGATTCTGATTTTTAGATCAAAGACTAAGATGAATTGGATTCTGCTTTCTTAATTTTTCTTTTTAATGGAGAAACGTGGTTTAAGCTCAAGCCAAACTAGAGCTTTTTAAAACTCTAGGCAAATGCTTTCTAGTATTTGTAGGTCATCGAAGTAAATGAGAGCCAACTGATAAAATGATTCACTAATTCCTATTTATTCATGAATTATTGAGAGGGGCTGAACCCCCACGCCCATTGCTCGAGTTTGGCAAGGGGATGATACCATTTGACCAAAAATATCATGAAATGAAGATGATGGTTGCTGAGGTGGTGGTTGGGTTCTTGCAATTGTCTATTGCAGATCCATTCCTTGCATTTCTTTTATAAATATAAACAAGCAAATATACTAACAGTTTTAGAATGCTTTCTTTCTTCTTTTTCGACTCAACACTGAATCCTTTCCGAATATTTCTACTAGCATTCACCCACTGTGGGTGAACCTGAAGCTAGATATCATGTCTGGTAATGCTTTAATCCAAGAGTTGTCTGCACCTGGAATCTCCTCTTGTTATGTCGACCAATCAGTACCTGAATGTTGTTCAGATATTTCAACAATGTCTCTCATTTAAAGAATGGATAACCTCCATTATTGCTGCCAATGTTTAGATTAGTCAATTTGAAGAGAGCTCTAAAAGTAGCCATGGGTTCACCAGCTACTGGTCCAGCCATAGAATATTTGAAACTTGATGTTCCCACAATCACTACTACTCTTTCTTACAGAAGTCCTACCTTCTATTACTAACTTGATTCTTTTATTCAAGAGAACTATACCACACCATTAGCTGCAGGTGTGCTATTGTCAAGGACCATGCATTTAAAATTTTCAAGAGAGACCATGCATTGAAATTAAGAGCCATTCAACATACCTGGCCAATCAAACCAGCTGCAATTCAGATAAGGTAGATAGAACTATCCATATTCCTGCTTCAAATAAGCGACATCCCAGCAAATTCTTGACCCAATGCACTATAAAGATGAACTCCATGCACCGTATCCCTACCTTCTTCTAGGTGATATAATTAAACTAAAGACAATAAGATTGACATGGTCTTCGAATATGATTCACCTCTTCGGAAATTCTTAGACTCGTATCTCATTACTGATGTCATCAGGTGGTTTTTTTCTCCTGTATGAAGACTCAGTAACCACCCGGATGAATTACATTTTGGTTGCACCATGTCCCCCCAAGTGGACCAATTCTACCAGTACTTATAGATTGCTAGGCTTGTTGGTCAGCTGCAAGCACTTCCTCCTTGGTAAGCCAATCCCGAACAGCCATAAGATCAGGGAGCACGAGAGCACCAGACTGTCTCCAACTCTTTGCATCTGGCGTCTTAAATCTATCCAGAAGCAACGCATGCATTCCCACGCTCCGGGCAGGGATGTAGTCCTTGCGCATGCTGTCCCCCGACGTGAAGTACTTCTTCTGGTGCTATATTTCCAGCCTTCTCCAGCGCAATCTCATATATCCTCGGGTCTGGTTTTTCCACACCCACGAGGCCTGAGAACACACCAAAGTCCCATTCTGATCCCTGGGTTACAAAAAGTTGAACCATTAACAATCCAGCAGATAAAGGATTACCGCGAGACTGTGTATGGAACTGATCATGGGTCACCTGATTCAGTCCTAAAGCAGGAAGGATGACGTCCTGATACCGGTATTCTGCATTGCTCACAAGTCCGACAATGAGGCCCTTTTGACGCACCCATCTCAGGAAGGGCTGTGAGTCAGGAAATACAGAGTAGGGCGCAGAAGAACCAAAGGCTGAATATATGCGTCTGAACACCTTTTCAAACGTCTCCTCATCATACTCATAGCCCGCCTGCATAAGATTACCAACCAACAAAGACAAGTAGCTAGATTTGATACATCTTTTTGCTGAAAAGCAGAAAAAATCCTCTGTAATTGACTAGTAAAGCTAGAGATCAATCGAATTTTGAGTCATTCATGGGCAGTCCGACAGTTACTCATGATCACCAACTGCAACCCTCTGGGCAGTCAGATTTCAATAAATGATTAAACCAAAGGTTAACTACTTAGCTAGATTTACCAAGACTCGATCAAACTATTAATCAAGTACTATTAATCAAATCTAGTCTCTTTCCATTTGCTTAAAGTGTGTTTGGGGGAAGGGGGGCTTTTCCCACTCCTTTCTCCCTACATATACACACTAGTTTCGACACTCTCAGAAGCATCCCAGCTAACTATTAAATCTTTAGACATGCAATATTCTTTAATTAGTGTGAGTATGACTACGTGCAAATATATATATATATATATATATATATATAATATATATATATATATATATATATATATAATATAGAAGAGAGAGAGAGAGGAGAGAGAGTGTGTGTTAGGCTGGAATGCCTCTGAGAGCATCTGACTCCAAATGCTACCTTGTGGAAATCAATGAAGGGCCTCTCAAAAATAAAAAAATCAGCACCTTAGATCATGATCTGAGATATATAAAATAGCTAGCAACCAAAAACTAAAGATTTTCTTTAGTTTTTTGCTAATGCATCAGATGAAAACAAAATTGACATTTATATCATGTTTTAGTTGGATCTAAGCTTCGAAACATTCAGATTAGCTGAAATTTTAATCAGTGGATGTTTCAAAATATTTAGATCAAATCAATGGTTTGGAATTGCACATTAAATAGCTTGAACTATATTTTTGCTCACTAGCTATATTGCAACCATTCATTTTTTTGCTGCTTAGATGGATAGGCAAGAGAGCTCCAAAATAGATATTTTTTAGTTTCAAGTATTTTATACATCTTATATCATGATGACGGTGTTGATTTTTATTTTTTTGAGAGGCCCTTCATTGATATCTACTAGGAAACATTTGGAGTCAAATGCTCTCAGAAGAATTGCAGCCCTAACCATCGCCATCTCTCTCTCTCTCTCTCTCTCTGTGTGTATAGCCTACTATATAAAGGGTATATCAAATATAACAGATGTTACATGAGCATTAAGAGTTCTGCTGGTGTTGATGTAATTATGGATTCTTCAAAGAACCCAGAACAGTTACATGTTTAATTCAATACACATTAATATTTTTAGTGTCCTCTTTACATGCATCATTGCATGAGTTGTTAAATGTATTAATTCATGAATGTTTGTCAAGGCATGCTGATAATCCAAAACAAAAGGACCACGACAAATAGGCATAAGATTTATGAAGACTTCATTCTCAGAACCCATGTGATTCTACTTACCCTGGATAAAAGATCCTTCACACATGATCTCCACCAATCAACATTGGTATTTTGCGGCATAGCCAAAACATGGGGTACTTTTTTGCCATGTCTGTGTATGCTGCCTTGAAGCCTTCATGCATGCGTTTGTAATCAGGACAGGGCAGCCCTACCGCTTTAGCTGCCATGCAGTAGTAGTCCCCAAGTTGGCCTTTGTAAGCTATTAGAGTACCAGTTACATCTACAGTAATACATCGTAGCTTTGGCAAGATTGACATTTTTGGCTGTAGAGTAAAACTGCAGCTTGTTTAAACTGACACCTCATTCTGTTATATATGAAACGCTGACAAGATATTCAACACATTAAACTGAATCAACAAGCTAAGCTATCCAACACTAAACTGATCAACAAGCTAAGCAGCTACTTCGATGGTCCAGTCTCCATTCATTTGCATGCACACAAACAACTCTGCATGTTACACATATTGCAACCGTTATTACAAGTTTACAAATCAATGAATAAATTTTGTAAACAAGAAACATGTTAGATGCAGATATGAAGCAACAGTTACTATACAGCTGCTTATTATAAGGCCAAAGAAATCATTTATCCATATTTTTCTAGAGTTTGTAACCATGATAAGCTACAGGAGTTATCATAAAAAAACATAAAGAGGGCAGAGCTTGAGCTCTGCCTAATATCATAATGGATTTGGACAACTAGTACCTCTTGCCAATAAAATATGGAAGAGAACAATGGCGTTACAACCTCAAAGTGGCTAGACTTATTTGGTTCTATCACATAAAAATTATGATATATCATTTATGTGATTTGAGCTTGAACGGATGCAAGAGGGTTGCGCAAGCAGTAGTATCATCACACATAGCATTCTCCATGGTAATTGTTCTCTAATCATACCACCAAGCCCTTAGTCTGACTAGCTAGAGGACTATAGATCCATCTTTGCCATTATGTTTTAAACTGAGGGGATTCATTCCTTTCTTAAAAGGCAAGTTTCATTCAACCTCCCCGCCCCCGCCCAACTCCTCCTTACCCATAACTTCTGTTCAGGTTCTCTTAGTCTTCCCTCCTCTGGATATGAACCTTTCACAGAACTCCTAATCCTTGTGCTTTGGAAGCATTCTCAAATTGTTGTTCTACATTACCATATATTTTCATCAATTTTACAGCACTATATCTAAACTACTCTAATGCGTGCTCTCTATCCCCATATCCGATGCTCTCTTCATCTTTAGAATAATGGTGGGAGGTGCTTTGAACCATTCCATTGAAAATAATGAAAGATTTATGTGGGAAAACACCTTTATAAGTTTGGACATGGAACCTCCTCCTAATGTACACCAGATGCAACCACTAGACCTATATCCCTTTTTGCCTCTATCTTCATTTTATTATTACCTCTAAGCAAAGTTCGCTATCTCAGTACCATACTCCATACCGGTATCATCTACTATAGTATCGGTATGGTATGAGATGGTGAGGCATACCGAGTGTCGGTATGGTACTGGTACCAGTATGCTCGGTACGGTATAGTACGACCGGCGGCAAACCTTGCCTCCAGGTCTCAACAGCACACAACAATTACAAAACAATCAGAATCACCTCTTGAATTTATCCACTCTCTTATTTGGTTAGGTACATCTTTGAGCATTTATCCACTTTTCCTGATAGCAGATCCAAGATAGAGAGAATGATGCCATAAGCTATCACCTTACTTATTTAAAAATAGAGAGAATGATGCCAATGAGCCATCACTTCACTTAAAATTTTTAATGGAGCCCCAGATTCATAATGTCCCACTATAATTAAATTTCCTATTACACAACTCTTGTTCTCATGCCAGGATGGACAAATATGGAAGGATTACACAAGTTGACAGGTGTTTGTTAAGAAAAAGTGGTTCCAATAAAGAAACAACTGACGTATTATTCATTTGCAAATTAAGGATCTGGGTTAAAATGACTTAATATGTCGACAAATGATTGATAAGTGCTTATCTCAAAAATATAAATCTGCACTTATGTAAGAAAAAACAATTTTAATAGCAATAATATCTCTAGATTTACGCAATCATAATCATTATCAAGCTTTATTTCAACTATTAAATTGGGCTGGACAAGGCCAACATCATGATTTAAAGCTATCTCTACAGTTTGTTGCTAACATGCTATTAGCCTCTCTTTCCAAGGTTCAGTATATGCATTAGATTAGTTCGGAGATCAAATAAAAAGAGAACAATTGGAAGGGAAAAAATGGACTTACCATAGCTTTGATCTTCTTGTATGTATTTTTTCTGTGTTCGATTAGGGAAGTCCTAAAGTTATTGCAATACAGTTTTGAAAAGTTTCTGTATCTTTCTATATGAGGTTCAATGCAGATTCACATTTTGTAGCTCGGGGAAGGTCTTGATGCCATGTGGGAGGCTAATTGCTTGGATGCTAGAGACCTTGCGAGAGTCAAATTAGGATAATATATGAAGGGAAATTTAGGTGGCTGAAAGACGAGTCCTAGAATTGTATATTGATCAAGAAAAGAAAAGAAAGATAACAAGAAAAAAAACTAAGTTCAGCTGTCTCTCTCTTGCACCTCTTCTTTT